>NC_067283.1:60505997-60640997 GCF_020740795.1 Apus apus
TTGTAGCAAGCATTGCTATTATCTTTATGTTGGTTTCTGCTATTCTGGATTTTCTTCCTGCTGTATTCAAGCATTAAAGCTCTTAAAAAGGCCATATGTCCCAACCTGCTCTGTCCTCGTGGATGAGAGTGCATTCATCCCTTAATTTGGATATTTGAGTTTCTACAGCTTCTCACCATAATCAGGTCTTTGTTCTCCTATCTTGTTTATTCCTGTAATCTGCCACAGAATGAGCTTCTGCTACCTCCTGTAGCCTCAAAGCTTCAAAAATATGTGAAAAAAGAAACAGATCAGAAATAAACAGTGTCGATGACCTCAGTAAGAGATGTTTCTTAAACAGGGTGTAGAAGTATCTGGAGGTTGATAAGGAGTATAAATCCAATGTAATGCCCCTTACAAATTGGCATAACCTGGATTAAATATTTGGTTCTGTAAAAACAGTGAAGTTTATGTGAAAGTAGAACAGAAAGCAGTATATGAATAATATATGAATAGTATATATGAAAGTAGGACAGTAGGACAAAAGCTAGCCAGGTGAAAGTTGCTATTCCTGGTATTTTAAGTGCCTGTATAGACATGAAAACATTCCTACATTCAGTTTATTCCTGCATACAAAGAGAGAACACAGGCAATACACTTCACTCTCAGAAGGGCTGGACTTCGCTCTTTTAATCTGTCCACAAAATTAATTACAACTTAAAGTTTATCTATGATCTTTGTTTTAGGAAAATATATGAAGAAAGCAATTTATACACATCCCATCTTCTGATGCTTTCTTTTACATACATGTAAGAAAATAACCTCACTTATCTTCTGCCATCAGTGCCAGGCCAGCTTCTCAGTAGGTATCACTGCAGGCAGTGAAAAAATTCTGTATTGCGGCATGTTTAAAAAACCCCTCAGATAAACTAGTAAAGGATGTCCTACCCTTTGAATCAAGAGGGGCTCCCCTTACGTGAACTTCATAATGAAGCTAGAGCCGCTGCAAGGCCATGCAGGGACCACATCTCCAAAACTCCAGGATTAAGAGAAGTTCTCCCTGGTTCTTTTCCTTCTAACATTATCCTCATTATTTACTGACTGACTCTTCCCCATCAGTCCCAAGCTTCACTTCCTCTAGCCCAGACATCTTATAATACACTGGAAGAAGATGAAGGAATTAGTTAATTCCCCAGAGCTGGCCCAGCCCCACCAACCTGCAAATTCCTGTATATAAGCTGGCAACTGTGATCTTTCCTCTAAGCCAGAGAGAGGATTAACTCCTTCCCTACTTTAGTTTGCAGCTCATTCACAAGCTGTTCACTTTGTACATCCAGTATCTGCTATCTGAAGTGCTTTGGTTGGACATAATGGGTCATGTTGGCATGGTTTTTATTCCCTACTTAGTTCAGCTAATTAAATCCCTAGCAAAAAAATCTCCACAGATAAATATTTTTGCTGGATGCACTGCAAAGGAACTGGCCACTCCCAAGAAGTGCTGTTACTGTGGATGTTTCAATAAACCCACTTGCTAGGCCAAACACAAGGAGGACATGAAAGCAGACATGGCAAACTTAGGTAAAAGGAAATTTGGACTTCCAGGAGGGTAGTGTTCTTAAGTTCTAATACATAATGTTGGTGGGAGCAAGCACCAAGCCAAATATAGCTGCAGATGACTGCCAAATGAATAGGAACTACAAATGCAAACCAGCAGATGACATACTTTCTTATGAATGTTTAGACTTTCCTGGTTTTCTGCAATATAAGCTGGTATTTCCATTCCCATAAAGAAGGGGACCTCAAGGTTAATTGTCAGTGCTGTCCCCTTACGAACTAAGGCTTCTCGACCATTATCTTTCAGACCTGTCTTCCAGTTCTAGTGTACAAAAGCCTCAAATTTAGCCATCACAGTGACACTAAAGTGCCTATCAATCATATGACTTCAAGTCCCTAGACCAGACCTCTCCAACTAGCTACATGTGGACCAAGTCCAGCTCATGAAGAACCATGTGTGAGTCCACCAGCAGTATTGCCCCATTCCTGCCCTCCGCCCACACTGCCAGCAGGCCATGGAGGAGGAAGTGTGGGTAGGAAGTCTGTTCTCCCTATGTTGTTTCCCCCTTCCAAAATAAGGGAAGAATCCTGTTCTAAGTTTAACTGCTTCAGAGTGATTCTTTTTTCTTCTTCAGGAGACACCCTTTCAAGCTCTATCGTAGGTTCCTGCAGTTCCTTTTAGACAAAAGTAGTGTTTATTGTAACTTTATCACTGTATGGTTTCTCATTTTTTCTGAAGAAGTTCCTCTATGACAGCAGGTTCTGGAAGATGCAGCAGATATGTAAATGCCCCTGCTGCAATTGTGTTGAAAGAAATAAAAAATAAAAGTTGAGTTATGGTTATGGTCACTAACAGCACTTTACAGAACAGGGTAAAAGTTTTGAAATAAAGTTTTGGGCTGCTACAGTAACTGATGAAACGTTAGAAATAGCTCTTTCTAATAATTATAGTAGTAGTCATTTTCGCTGGTTGTAGAGAACTCTGACACAAGTAGGAACAACTCCAAAACATTTTACACAGCTTTTGGCAACTTTGTAAGAAAAATATAATATTTTCAAATATTTTTTCCCCAGAAGTTTAAATTTGTTAAAATTTTTCAACAAAAATTTATTTGGGTTGATTGAATCCAGGGGTTTGTATGAAGTATTAGAAAATGCCTGCAATCTTCTTTCAGACATGCATATTTAACATTTCTGTTTCCCAGATACTGACAAGTTTTTGAAGTAATCAGAAATTATTTTACAAGGAACACATCGATCTTCCGAAACAAGGGGGCTGCTGTCCGTTTATTCTAATGGAGCACCATATTCTCATGCTAGCACTGAATTTGACCTATTGTATAGAATGGATTCTTGGGTAAAGTGATGGGGTGTCAAGTTGTGAGCTCATTCGGTCTGGCAGGGTATGGGCTGAGTGAGGCTGGCCAGGGCTTTAGAAGGAGATAGTTGCGATAAGGAAACAGGATGCTGCTGGAGTGGCTGTTATCTATGACTCAGGCATCACTTTTCTTCCTATGTAAAGACATACTGACTCTGTTAGATTTGCCACTTCTTGGCTAGACATAGAGCAGAGGTCTACCTGACTGCTTATGGCCATTGGAAAACCTAAAGCTTGTCACCTTTTTTGCATTTTTTTCAGATAATATACATTGCTTAATCTTTTCCCCAAGCTTCATTGCAAATATTCTTATTTGCCTCCCCTTTAGATGGATTTCAGTTCATAATTTCTTATGATTTTTCTCAAAAAGGTGAGGTCAACTGCTTTCCCATTTAACTCTCTTTCCTTCAATGTCTCACACCTGTACAGACAGTCAGGGAAATGTATTGTGCAGAAAGACCAGAGAGAAACAGTGCTGATGGAGGTGGGTGTCAGAAAGGGCAAATCAGTAAAGCAGGCAAAAAAATATAGTTGTACTGCTTGAATAACTTCAAATGGCTTTGAATTTTAAAAATAAATAAATAAATAGGCTTATGGCATGGCGTGGTGAATACTTGTGGTATCCAGAAGAAACTAAAACACGGATGAAAGCAAAAATAACTAAGATATTGTTGGAGAGAAAAAGGATATTTTAATGATGCATTTCCTCCATGATTTTTAATAAATATCAGATTATATGCCAAATTAATTGCAGTTGTCTGTCAGTTGCCTTCACTAGACAGTGCCTCTCATCATGAGGAATGGTGCTAAAAATGGATGGGATCTCTTAAAGATACTGCTCTGTGTGGGTAAGTATGGCAGAGCTGTCCCTGACTAGTTATCTGACACTGCAATAGATCCCACCAGATTTCCATCAACTCAGAAGCTGGCTGGTAGAAGAAGTTACATTTGGTGACATTTCTTTGTTTGCTGTTGGTCACAAGCTCCCCCAGATTAGTGCTCTGTGCACCAAAGTGAGCTGCACTATTTCTGTGTGTGACCTGCAGTGAGGAGAATCACTGTGAAGATGCTTTTGGCCTCTAAAGACATTGTCTAAAGACATTGTGGTGCTGGAGTGAGTACAGAGAAGGGCAACCAAGCTGGTGGAGGGCCTGGAGAACCCGTCTTGTGAGGACACACTGAGGGAACTGACACTGTTTAGTTTGGAATAGAGAAGGCTGAGGGGAGACCTCATTGCTCTCTGGAATGGGTGGAAAAAAAATTTCTGCACATTTACTTCTGCTGCCCATGTTGTTTTTCTGTGTGGCCCAGTGAACATGTAGTTAGCGTGATAGGAACTGCCTCAGACAGTGCTTTTCTCTTTTCTTTCTTTTTTTTTTTTCCTCTCCCCTCCTCCCCTTCAAAGACTTACTTGTTTTTTAGGCACACTGGCAGATTTCCTTCAGAAAGTTCTGTCTAATACCTTCAGAGGAGTGGATCAGTGGGCTTACGAATAAAAATCCGGACAAGTAAGTGGTTTTCTGCAGCTCAATCTAGCACTTGGTCTCTCCCTTTTTTGCCATGCATGGGCACTGAAATCTGAGGGTCAGGCCTCTTGCACGAGTTACTAAACTTTTGTAGTTCATAAGATGCAGGTCATTTTAAACACAAGACAGAAACTGGCAAATTCCACTATGGTTAAAGGCCCAGAAAAGTGGACACAGAGAAAAATCCTGATCCAGGTGAAGGTATTTTCTGTTCTGCTATTAGCTTCTTGAAACTAGGATTCCTCCTGAATTAGTATGAGATCAATCTTCTTGTACAGATACTCTGGAGGTTTGTTATGGCATTTGATTGTGAAATAATGTGAGGCATCACTTCTCCCTTTACATATCTCCCCTCAAAGCCAATGCATCCTTGCATGTTTGCCTTTGAGGGCAGAATTTATCTACTTGTGTATTTGGTTTATGAATCTGGCTACTTACAGATCTCTCTGCTGTCTGCTTTGTCTCTCAGCTCTTTAATACATTTTTAGACATTGATTGGAAATTGTTAAGCCGTGTCTAGACCTGAAAAAACAATACAAAAAGGTAACAAGCCTGATCTTCAAATGGTATTTTAACTGCTGATTTACACTGGCTAAAATCTAGCCTGATAGGGAATGACATATTGAAAATTAAATACAATGCAGTAACTTAGATCTTGGTTGTATAAATCTCACCATAATTTCCCCATTTTGTGCATACAAATACGTAAGCAAATTCAAAATCTACCCATCTAAAAGGAAATACTTGTTATAAACAGAGGCTGATTGCTACTCCTGTTTCTCACACATATGCATACAGATAAATGTGCACACATATACCTTACATGTACTCCTTCTCTAGGTGATCAGAGACACAGATAAAATAAAGCTCCTAGAGTGATGGACATTTTGCAGACAGGGTTGTTAGTTTATGCAGGCTATAGGCAGAGTCGACTGGAAAATTTTGATCACTTTAATTTACTATATCCAGCATGCCTGCTGTACTCGTCCAGCACTTTTATCAAGCCCTGTGAGGTGGTATTGATTTTTTTATTTTCTATGTAGGATAAGAAGACAGAGAGTTAGGAGCAAGAGTGAATGAAGAACTTTCTTCAGATTACTGCTATTCTCTAGCTTATTGCATCCTGTCGTTTGTAGTTTCAGATGATGTCCAGTATGTCAGGGTTGCTTGAAGCAATAAACAGGGTGAATAACAATGGAAAGCCTAGATGAGAAAGATTGAAAAAGGAGAAAGAGGCAGCAAAGAAAGTAAGAAAGTGAATGTGAGAAATTGGGAAAATGGGGGGGAAAAAAAAAAAAGCAGAGGTTGAGAAAAAGTGTCCTAGATGTAGAGAGCTTAATAAGTGCATTCCTTTAAAGAAACTATAATCAGCCATGACAGTTTTTCAATGAACAGCTACACATAAAACCTATAGAATTGTGAAGGAGTAGAAGCAGTGGCTTCTGAGCATTACTATTGCATTGGAAGAAAAAGCCAGAAAAATACAGAAATGTTTAAAGTAGATGTTAATTATATTTTCTTTTCCTGAATGATTCCTCAATTACTTTGAGAGGATAAATCTGCCTTCTGCATCTGATTAAAGTCCTAAGAACAAGTAATATCATGTGGAGTTTAAATTTTCCCTTGACCTTCTTCCTACCCAAACTATTGCTTTCCCTTGACTTTAGCTGGATAGTGACTCCTGAAGGGAGGTGTGATCTGTCCCACAGAATTGTTTTGTCTTGCAGCTTTTATCCTGGAGCTTTGTGGATCAGATGCTACAAAGGGTAGTTTCTGTAATGTTTAGTCTGTTTAGTAAACCAGGGCAGTTGCTTACCACTGGTAGCTCCCAGGGAAAATGGCCTTACAGAAATACGGCGAGAAACTCTGCTGACTTGTTGGTATGAGTAAACCTGACTCACAGAAATAGATTCCCTGAAGTCACTTGAAAAATTTTTGGTTTTCTGTGTAATGGCTTTTACTGATTAAATGCTAAAAATCATACCCATGAAGGACTGTGATAGCTCAAATGTAGACTGAATTTAGATTTAGTAGAAACATTTTATTCTCTCTTTTAAAAAAAAACAAACAACAAAAAGCAAAACACAGAAACACCACCACAAAACAGAAACAAGTGTCTATTCTTTCTTACTGGAACAATTTTAAATGTGGCATTGTAATATCAGTGTATTGTAATATCATTGTGATATCTTCATCATATCAGTGACTTCCAGGAAATCAAACTGACTGATAATGGGAATTTTTATTTTCAGATTTTAATTTGCCAAACTGAGAACATCTCAGAAGTTAGAAAATAGAGTAATTATACTGTAGTTATAACATTTAATAAATATCCTTGTTCCAGTAATCCCTCCAATTACCTGTGACTTAACATTTTAAATGTAAAAATTGTCCTTTTAATGTCTTCTTCACATAGCATCAAGCATTAAAGGTTAATGAATTTCTATTCCAATTCTGAATGGCTGCCTGGCTCAGCATATTTATAATCTTAAGATTTTGTTGCTTTTGATGACTTGGGTAATGGCTGTGCAAAGGTGTGGGAATGGCTGCTCTGACAGGCTTCTGTGCTGTGGGATGCTGAATACTTAAGGGGATCTGAGTAACTTCTGGGGTGCAGAGGACCCTCAGGTCTCAGCAAGCAAGCCCAGCTCCTTGCAGGATATATCCTCTGACATAAATAATGAAATTTGCTTGTGAGTAAGAGATTGCTTGCAAGATAGCATTCCTAACCCACTGAGTGTAGCTTCTTTTGCTTGCTCTTGTTTTGTATGCAAACTTCAGTCAATTGGAGTAATAAAAAATACTGTATGACATTTGTGACTGGTTTCAGAATGGCTAACATTAAAAACTGTTCCTTACTGAAGGGAGTTTCTTTATCCAACTTTGTAATGGATACACACAGAATGGGTTTTATTTCCAAAGAAACGGTAAACAGAAAACCCCTGACTGAATCAACGAGATAACATAGACACAATCCATAATTTAATCTTCTTTCACTCTTGGAGAGTGCATTGGAGATGGAAACTGTGTTGGAGATGGAAACTGCATCGAGATGCTCTGCTTCTGATCCAATGAACCAGTCATTCCTCTTGCTCAGGGACTGTGTGGCTGCAACCATGACCACCAGAGTACAGCAAGGGCACCTACCTTTGATGGTTTAAATCAGGTGTGTGTGTGTGTCTCCCTTGCATGCTTACATAGGATTTTTAGGTCAGTTCTTGTGGCTTTGCCTTCCATAGGAAAGATAACTGAACTTGGTAGGAGTCCATATACCGCTAGAGAGGTTACAGAGGCACCCAAACAGGGGAAATACCTGGAGTGTTCGAATTAGTAAAAGACATTCAGAATGTCAAAAGGGTACCTACAGCAACTACTACTGCAGTAGTGACAGGCTGGAGCTCTTTTTGACCTGTATGGTAAGCAGATACTCTTTTCATGAAGGATTGCATTTGATCAGGGTTTCTAACTGGGAACAAAGCCTCAGTGCTTTGAAGTGATGGGCTTTTTGATTATTAGTAGTATTTTCAGGTGATTTAGATTTGAAGTTTTTGTATTGAAAATTTTATTTTGATGTATTTAAGAAAAAACAACACAAAACCAAAATAATTTAAAAATACGCCCCCTCCCAATTATTCTTACAAAGCTGAACTCAAAATTTCTGGTCATGCCTATATTTATTTTTTTCATAAGCAAAGTTTCTGCTAAATTAACAATATTTGTAAGTCAGAGGAAAATATTATTTCATTAAGATTTCTCATCCCAACTTAGGTCTAAGGGACACTTGTGCCACAAGACCATGTGAAAGCCATGCAAAAGCCAGGGTGAAATTTTGGCAGAAGGGATGCCATACACAATCACACACACAAACAGTAAAAGTATAAGCTAACAAGTCCACGTACAGACAATATGCATGAGGGATGCTCTGCATGCTCAAACTTACATACGAGCCAAGAGCTGAAGATAGAATACAGCACCCAGTAGGTCTCAAAATCAGGTCATCTATTTATAGACACTTTTATAGCCATTTAAAGCACCTAATTTCAGAAGACTTTGTGCCTCAATTTTTATAGTAAATCAATGGAATAACAACAATACCTCTTTGAAAGGATGCTATGACATGGTTATTATCACTGTTGTACACACGGCACCCGAATATGTACACAGACACAGCTACTTGCCTGTGCCTATTAAGTAATCACTACTCTATCTGCATTAACAACATCCATTTCAACACAAAAAACCTTGATTGTATTCATTGGTATGAATAATCTAGGCAATACAATGTGATGCCCATATTGTTGGGTTTTTTCCCTGAACTTCAGTGGTTTTGCCTGAAATAACAACACACTTAATTACAGAGGAGTCTTAGCAGGTAAATTATATGGAAGATTTGGGAGTTTTAATAGCTTTTGTCTATTGAAAAGTACAAGCAATATCACGTTACTTGAGTAATCAGATTTAAAAATAAAGCTAAAAATTAAATAAATGGTTTCAGTTGATTCAGGTTATTTCCAAACAGTAACGTAAAGCTGTAACAGAAATAATTTAGACATAGGTAAAGAACCTTCAAAATCAATAGTGCTAGAAGAAATGAAACATATGCTGATGCAATCAAACAGAATTGAATTTCATATAAATGTTAGCAAATCTATATCAGATTATCACTGCAAAAAACTTCATTTTCATTGATTTATAATGTATTATTATTGTTTCCACCAAACTGCCATAGACAGCTATTTATGCAGCTGCCAAGTGCCTTAAGGGTAAATAAAGGGAGTCACTGACAGTGCTGGGTTATAGAAGTTTAAGAGACCAATAATTCACAAACGAGGAAGGTGTGACATTCTGTATCTTCATTAGTCTTTTATTTTAATCCTGTAGTCTAAGTCCTTTATAGTTTTTTCATGGAAGGAGGGTCAGTTGCAGGTTTCAGAGGGGAACCACAAGGTTAAAGTGTGTTTGTGCTAGCCTGATCCCCAGAGGGTTAGGCAGAATGCTTTCATTAAGCAGCCAAATGATAGGAAAATATAGTAAGATGTTGGTGAACAACCCTGGGCTAGAGACTTGCTGGAAGGTCTGTTCCTCAAAAAAGGAGCAGAGGAGTAGGTCTTGAAATGTAAATGAGGCTATGGCTCAGTATGTGTTTAATTAACGTGCAGCACCTAAGCCCTGCAAGTTCTGATTGTCTCCTACTGTCAGATTAGTAAAACAAATATGGTTCACGTTTGTTTGGTAGAACAGGCTGGGTTGCACCTGTTTCAATGTGATTAATGCCACTGGTGTCAGTAAGGATATTTACTTTCAAAACTGGGACTCTGAGAACATCTTTTGAACGTTTGATTTATCTGAGATGCAGCAAATACTCCAAAGCTCAGAACAAGGTTTTAAACAAAACAAAGGGTCAGAAAAAAGCCAGTCTGTTTTACTACAGCATTTTCAAAGTCCAATGGTTTAATTTGCCTTTTCCAAATGAATATTTAATTGAAAAGAATTGCAAAACTTTAATTAAATATTTATTTAAAAGCCCATTGAAAGTGAAATTTATCATGCTGAAACAAACTTTCTGTTTTTAGGTCAAATAGAACGGCAAAAAATGCAAGTTCAACTGGAAACAACTGTCAAAAGACAAAATTGTTTTTTGAGGGTACAAAATCCTCCACACACAACTTTTGGTTCAATTAGCAAACTAAAAAATAAAAAAAAATCTCAGTGGTCTCCTTACAAGTATAATTAGGAGCATAATGAAACATCCTGCTGGATCAAGTTCTGCTACTCAGAAACTGAACACATTAATTTACTTGGAAAACTATGTTTTTAGTGTTTTTAAAAATAAGATGCACCTTTAAGCATTTAAGGTGTTTCTTTTCAAAACAGGCTTGAAAACTTCATGTTTGTAATGACAGATGTTAAACAAAGATGTATCCCAAGACCTCTTTGTTTTCTCTCTGATGTCTGATGAGTCGAAGTTTGGATTGCCTGGTGGGTATGCCTATTCTTTTTCTGTCAAAGACCAAAAATGGTGCATTTGTTGTTTATATTTGTTGTTTCTATGGTGATGAAGGAAAACAGCATTTTGGGAAGTAGCACCCCTTATTTCACTACATTTACAGTGCTGTAATATATGCATTTTGGTATATACTGGAAAAAGAGATGCTATTGGCAAGCTCCCATTTCACTTCATGCCTAGAAGAGGTGCAGAAACCTGTTCAGTAGTTCAGGCAATGATGACCTCAGAAGAATATGTGTCTGTTATCTGCTTTGGCTCATGGGATGTGATTTTTGGCTGCAGAGAAAGCTTATGGTGAAAATCATATCAAGTTGGTCAAGCCAAAGTAAACAGACACACATACATTTTGAGGTCATTTTTGACCATTGAGATCATCCAACCCTTTCAATATTTAAAGGGGAAATAAGATTTGCCATGATCATAAACATTTTATTTACTTTTTCCTTTGTTGCAGCATGATTACTTTAGGCAATAAATCCAGCCAACAAGGAACTAAAGGACAATTACTGCACACTAAGAGCATATGTTCACTGTCACAGTTGCAGGGCTTTATACAAGTGAAAACCTGACTAAAAATCAACACGAAACACAACAGGGGATGAATATGGTTCATCAGTCCACTTTGATGTAGATGCATGTTCTTTCCCACAAAAAACATACACTTGCCTTGGTTGTTACTGGCCTTACAGAACTGCAGCAAAAGGCACCTTCTTACAGTTACTCTTGATTTTTATGTACAGCTCTCACACAGCTAGACAAAGGCTTGCATTTCTGCTACTGTGAAGCACAGTGCTCTTTCTAGGACAAGTCTAGCATTCAAGCATGTCCTTTTGGTTGTATTTCAGTTCTCACGACTTCCAAATTCACGGCACCCCCTGCTAACCCAAACTCTTCCACAGCAAAACAAACAAACTCCTGCTTTTTCTGGTCCCAATCCAGCATGGTGACTCTTCAGGATGTATATTTGCACTGATGTTGATTCCTGTTATTACCAGTGGACTGAAGGTCCACTTTAATTGATTCCAGCACAGCATGACGGGCTTTGGAAGCAACAAATCTGAATTACTAAGAAAATAAAGCTCCCACAAATGGGAAAGGAACCATGAATCTGAAGGCTGATTTAGAAGACGGGACGTCAGACGAACATTGGGAACTGAGATGCAATGTCTGCTTCAGACAATTCCTATATAATCTCAAGTGAATCATGTAAAGTCTGTGGTGTTTTAATTACCAGTCTGTCAACTGAGGCTAATATTTTTCTTCTTCACAGAGTTAGAATCTGTTAATGATACAGAGAGACTCAGATAAATGCTGCCAGATTCAGGAAAAGGATACTGCAGGATTCGTTCCTTTGGAGACTGAGTGCGCAACAGGAATACCACAGAGAAGCTGGGAAAATTTATCCTGGCAAAAGATATCTTTATATATATTTAATTTTGCTACAGAATCTCCTCATTCCATAAAACACTGAATGGGGCAAGGAAAGGCAAAGCCATGAAAGATTTGCAGAGAACTTACAGTGAGAATCATATTCAGCAAGATGCAGATGCACATCATCTTACCTCATAAAAATTATGTTCATTAGTGTAGAATTTAAATAGGAAGGATTTCACACAGATAAGAACAAATGCATACAGCAAAACAGTTGGTGCTGGGGATCTGATGTCCATCATCTATAAAATTTATTTTTACCTCAGAGTAGCTTGCACAGGCTGAAGGTCCAATTGCTGCTGGTGTGCATTCAGTGCACTTTCAAACCTTTTAATTAAGTTTATTGTTCTCAGAAAGGCAACCAAGTGCTCCACAATACAAACCAAAGCTCACAAAGCACAGACAACTGCTACTGAAAAACACTCCTGAGCCAAATTAACATATGGACCTGTCCAAAATCTGGATCTCAGAGTCATTCAGTTTGGTGGACAGAAATGAGTCTTTAAACTTCTACCTAGTTTTATATTTTTTATTAATCCATTATTGTATCTTTAACTACATATGCTCTGTTACTAGCAAACTTTCACCTGAATATCATGCAAGCTATCTGCAAGGAGCCTTGCAGTGGAGCAGCAGTGTCGATCATATTGGTACTGCAAGGAAAAATTGCCCCAAGTAATCTTTTCTCAGTTGTCTATCCTTTAAGCCCGAATTGTTCTCTACATCTGATTATTGCAGGTTATCCAAAGAGAGTGTATTATAATAATCTATAGTAATCTGGGGGTAATGATATGGACCTGTAGGTGTAGCAAGCTCTGCAGAGGTGTAGCTCACAGGTGTCAGCACTTAGTGTTTAGTAAGGCTTGTTCCTGTGTTTTTAGCCCCAGAAATTTGATTGCAGTCTGGATTCATTGTAGAATTACAGTTCTGAAGATTAAAAACAGAGAGCTTAATATAAATCAAGAAGAATGGAAGATAAACCAGGTTTCTCTCTATCAGATGTCTCAGACATTTCAAAGAGTAGCACATCATGGAGACTCATATTTGACATACAGAAATAAAATAACAAGGACTGGAAAGACAGATCTATAACTATGTGAGACAAATCAAATAGAAATGTTGTTTGATTACTTCAGACCTGTGTCTAGCACAAGGGAATTTGATTCCTAGTGGTGAGTTCACGGTGCTTTGGGAAGATGGGCTATTTTACATTTGCCAGGATTGCCTTGCATAAGCTTGAATCTGAAAAAAAATAAATTAAAAAATCAGGTTTTGCTTTTTGCCATTTAAGTTATCTTGGTACTAACATATATAGGCATTAACAGCACAACCATGCAAAAGATGACCTGGGTGCAGAGTACCATAATCTTCCTTTAGCAAAACCAACTGAGAGCCTCCTGCTTCCCCAGCCCCTCCATAGAGAAGCACACAGCACACATTTTTTTCTCTCTTTGTCAGAGGAACCAAAACTATTTCTGCCAGATTATTAAAAAAAAAAAAAAAAAAAAAAAAATTGACCGAAAAATTCCTAAGTTTAGTTCATGGAACAATCTCAATGAAAAATTCCCTTTCTGAGCAGTCTAAGTAAGGGGAAGCTCTGTTGGAAGTCTCCCAACAAGATACAACTTACATGTCATCTATCCTTTGCTGGGGAGATGACTGCAGCATTCTTTAGTTTTGGACTAATTTGATCTGAAAAGGCTTTTTAAAAAAAAATAGAGAACCTAACTCTGTAACCTTTATTCCCACAAATATCCTCACTAAATTAATTGTTTGGTTTTTTTTTCTCCACTAAAATAAAGTCATTAGTGTCAGGGAGATGGCATGGAATAAGAAATAAACTTTTTGCAATAAAGTTTCTACTGCACTCAACATCCGTTTTTATGTATTTCTGCAGTATTTAACCTATTATCAGATGTATGTAAGAGATCTGTTTGCACGGTACAGGAAGAAGACAGATACCGATTTTAAAAAAAATGGAATAGAGTATCATGAGACAATCAAATATGTTGGAACATGTTGACATAAAATGTAGAATTTCCTGGACCCAGAGATTTAGCTGTCAAAGTAAGAACATGTTTAAGGTTTGATTGTCCTCTCTCCTTACATGAGCAGGCCTCCCATTAATGTCAGCAGGAGTTATACACACAAAAAGAGAAGATAATAGACATAAGTAGTAAACAGAGCTGGAGAGTAGAAATAGACTCTAGTGGAGCTAGAAAATGCATTGTTCCCTTTTCTTTCCTCTGCATCAGTGTGGTTTTGTGCATTTGCAGGAAAACAAAATTTTCAATTGTAGAAAAATATTTTGACTGGTTCTGATCTTGA
The DNA here is from genome assembly GCF_020740795.1 of Apus apus. Classification (NCBI taxonomy): domain Eukaryota; kingdom Metazoa; phylum Chordata; class Aves; order Apodiformes; family Apodidae; genus Apus; species Apus apus. The sequence goes on from NC_067283.1 coordinate 60,520,201, forward strand.
AGAAATGCCTTGTGAAATGAAGGATAGATGGATGCTAGACTGAGAGATACCATATGATAAAAATAAAGCAGTTAACAAGCTCCAGTGAACACAGGTGGGCAGTGAATCAAAGTGTCTTAACATATTAACCTATAGTGTGGCTCCTGTGCATTTTTTTCAAAGACACTTTGCTTTTTTTTTTGTTACTGATGGAGTGAGAATTACTTTTCAGTACCTGCTTTTTTTTTTTTTCTGGTTACTGAAAACCTTTATTATGTGTTCAGCAGAGAGTAGCTCTTGCAGCTATGCGAGCTCTATTCTTTTATCTGTTGCTGGTACTATTGATAAATAGGAACAGTGAAGATAATAACATTTAAATAAGACTGTGGTGCTTCTCATTAAACTTAATTTCTTTCTTAGTCAAACTTCTGTTTTCATGATGGATGTTCATTGACTTTGGTGTTACTCTTAAGTTGTCCTGGAATGGAGAATCAAGTTTATTGGCCTTAACCCTCCACAGGTAAATCAGTGTTTGTGTAATGGTTATTCCTGTGTTAGAGTCCTTCACCTTAGCAAAATACAAATAACAATAGTTCCACAGATAGTCTCCTAACAGACAACTCCAACCCATTTTTTCTTATCTTCAAGGGATTTTGTACTGTTGACCAGACTGAACTGCAAATGACACTGTCCAGTTAAAGCTTAGCAGGCAATGCTCTTAAAGCCTTGCTGGTATTTTTCCTTCTCTATATAAAAATCTATTCTTGAAAATAGCATCTACATGTGGCTTTGCACAAGAGACTGAAGGATCACAGAGGCTTTGATTCATCAAAAGCAGCTAGTACTACCAGTGTGCTTTAAGTTCAGTCTTGAAATGAATGAGTCAAGCACAATTACTGACACTATGCTTAGGCACACCTCTTGCACATACAGTGGTAAACCCTGAGTTCCTAGCCTCCAGAACATCCACCTGGGTCAAGATTTTTGAGTTTTCTGTGGTTTCTATGCTGTCTGGAAACTTAGTTTGATTTCTTGAAAACCAGGATATTAAAGGAGAGGATGTGGTCCCTGTCTGAGTTTTGCTCTAAGAAGGTTAGGGCCAACACATGCACATTAGTCCTGAAGCGCTATAACATCCTTGGGTTAAGTACAGTCTGGGGTGCCATTTTCATACCAGCCTCCTAGGCTATTCTGCCTGAGCTATATGTTCCACTTTGTGGCTCCATTAATGCTTTTTTGTGATTTATTTTTCCAAGTTCTGTTTCCTTTTCTCTTATCCCTTATTGTATTTCTTTTTTTAAATCACAGGTCTGTCTCATAGTTTATTTAATGACATTTCTTCTCATAATAGCAATTAAAATATTTTTGAATCATTTTGCACAAATGTTCATGAAGCTCTTATCATCAGACACTGCTTTGTCTTTACTAGAGGACAGAGCTAAGTCAGCATTATTTAGACCTTCAGGCCTGTACAGGATTCAGTGTAGTTCCACAGCCCCTCAGTGCTTGATGGCTGGAGGGAGAGAAAAGGTAATGGAAGGTGGTTTTGAGATTCATGATGGGCACTGAGAAAAAGGAAAAGATGTTGTCCATTGAAAACATGGTTGAAGGTGAACTTCAGCAGTGAACTTGAGCATCAGGGCCTCCAAGGTGTTATCAAAGTCCTATTTCAGGGAGCATATCATGCTCAGAAGTTATGCATGTTTTTTTAGGTGAGACTGAGATCTGTTCTGTAGACTGAACTACGTCTGCTTATTTATGACTTCTTGGAACCACAGTTGTTCTCAGACAGTGTTGAGTTATTCCCTTAGAGTGAGCAGGAAGGAAGAAAACAACAGTGCCACAGAAACAGATTTGTCCAGCAGGTTCCTCCTTTGCACCTTGTTTGAATCTATCATCCCTCCAAACTACACTGCCTTCAGAATTTGAATAGGAGGAAGGGAAGGCATGTCATGAGTACCTGCCCTACCAGTGCAGCAAATATTGGTACAGATACATCTCCAGTGTTCCTTTGGGGTACAGGCACCTAAGAATTAGTGTGACTCCTTACAGTATAGCTGCTAAATTATGCACATATCTTATGCATAATTCTGAGACATCTTTACTGTGTTTAGTATGAGGACTGGAATTGCTGTGTTTGAGGTTTTCTGTTATTTAAACTATTTCTTGTTTGTGTATGATTCTCTTCGCCACTATGCCAAAGGGGGAAAAGAAGAGAGAAAAAGCACTGAAAGTGATTCAGATGGTCCTTTGGTGCTTGTGGCAGACTCAACATCATGCCACTATTCATGAGCAGCTGGGCAGTCTGGATGGGTAAAACCTTGGTCTAGGTCAGGCAGTGGGTTTGTTGTCATACTTGTGTTCCTTGGGTGTCTATTCTGTTGCTGCTTAGAGATCAGAGAACCTGAACCTCCTGAAATAATTGTCACTTTTGCAATAAGCATCATTGATTGGGAGCAAGGGCAAACCCAGAGCACATTGGCAGAGGAGGCAGTGGGTAGGTACGTATGATGCAGCTGCTAGAGCTGAGATTTACAAGACCCGTCTCAAGGACAATCCAATAGTCTTTCTAACAAGGCTGCCATAATTTAGAGTTGTTCTCACTAGCAGTCAACTGACACTGAGGGCTGTCATATGTCACCCAATGCAACACTGCATCCTTGTCCTTCTTGAAGAGATAGTCTGCATCCCTAGGAGATAACAAGGCTCCAACCAGTGCAGAATTTGCAATGACATTTTAATTGTAATTCTTTTTTCATTCCTTTTAACATGATTGTAGTAAAATGAAGCATCACACACACTATCATTTCAGAGCAGGCTCAGAGCAAACATTCCCATATTCTCCAATACAGGAGAAGACACTACAGAGAGAAGACATCCTGTGTATACCTGGATGCCATGAAGTGCCTCATCCATGCCACAAGGTTTTCCCCCTGTTTTCCAGACTTCCTGAAAATGCTAGCCACTTGTTTTCTCCTCTTTTTCCGTTATCCTGTCTTGATGTAGGTTTTGCTTAATGCCTTCCTGTGACTCTCCTTTTATAAGACAGTCCCTCATAATTCCTCATACTGTGTTAGTACACACCACAGCATCCTGGCCAAGTGGCTCTGTTTACTTTCAGCTCTCTCTTGCCTTTGTGTCATACTCTACTTGGGAAAAGCCATTGCCAGGAGGATTGTGGTGACCCAGACAGAGGTCCCACACAGACATACTGCTGTCTAGGTCTCTGGCCGCAGGGAGTGCCTAAGCATGTCGTTCATACTGGAGACTGGCTGTGTGAGATGTAAGCAGATACATGACCTACTCAGCATGGTTGCAGAGCTGAAGCAGGAGACGGAAAGGCTAAGGGGTATTAGGGAGTGTGAGAGGGAGATAGACTGTTGGTGTCGTGACAGCTTCCCTGAATCAGGCCCAACAGTCAAGTGGGGCTCATGATGTAGAGAGGTCCCCTGTCCTCTCCCTACCTGGCTGAGCATGATGGCCTACAGGATAGGGAGCAATGGTGACAAGTCCCTGCGTGCCACTTGAGTAACTCTTCTACCTCCCCAGCTGACCTTGAAAAATAGATACAGTGCTTTGCAAGGGGAACCAAATAGTGAAGAGGATGATGGTTCACTAAGCTTAGAAGTGACATTGAGGCAGAGTCAGACCACTCCTTGCATCAGAACCACTTCTGTTAAGAAAAAAAGGCAGGTCCTTGTCATTGGTGACTCGCTTCTAAGGGGAGCAGAAGACCCTATATGCAGGCCAGACCTGCTTCTTAGGGAAGTCAGCTGCCTCTTTGGGGCCAGGATTAAGGATATATGGAGAAAATTTCCCACCCTAGTCCAGTGTTCTGATTACTACCGTTACTGATATTTCAGGTAGGCAGTGATGAGGTAGCTGCCAGAAGTCCAAGGGCAACGAATTCAGGGCCCAGGAATAGCTGGTTAAAGGATCAGGAGCACAAGTAGTGTTCTTCTAGTTGCAGAGTGTTGCAGAGACTGATGAGTGGGTAAACAGGAAGAGCCAACAGATTAACTCCTGGCTCTGAGACTGGTGTAACCAGCAGGAATTTGGTTTCCCTGATCATGGGTTGATCTACAAGACACCAGGCATGCTGGCAACAGGTGGGGAAAGCCTAACCCAAATATGAAGAAGGATCCTGAGACAAGAGTTAGCAGAGCTCAATGAAAGAGCTTTATATTAGGTCTGAAGGGGGATGGGGATGAAACCAGGCTCCTTAGAGAGGAGCCTGGAAGCTGAATGCCAGTGCTGGTGGGCAGAAGTGCTAGCAATGACTTGCAGTCTGTTGTCTCAGTGGAGGTAGGGGATGGTGATCCATGTGGTAGTGAAGACATGAGGGGTAGTGAGAGATTGGTAGCTAGGGAAGTGTTTGATCATAGTCTGGTGGGAATAAGGGCTTGTCCCCCCAAAAAGGTAGCAGGACAATTAGACCAGCTGAAGTGCACCTACAGCAAAGCATGCAACATGGGCAACAAACAGGAGGAGCTGGAAGCCATTGTACAGCAAGTAAATTGATATAGTTGTCATCACAGAAACATGGTGGGAAGACTCACACAACTGGAGTGCTGCAATTGATGCCTACCAACTTTTCAGAAGGGATAGGCAAGGGAGGAGAAATGGTGGAGTGGCCCCTCTGTGTTAGGGATAGATTTGAATGCCTAGAACTTAAAGCTGTGAATGACAGTGTTGTTTATAGGTAAGAATCAAGGGGAAGGGAAATATAACACAGCAGAGAGGGAACAGTCCCAGAGGTTCCTGGAGTGTGTGGAAGACAACATCCTGACACAGCTGGTGAGGAAGCAAACTAGGGAAAGGGCCCTGGCTGGACTTACTGCTTGTTAACAGAGAAGACCTTGTGGGAGATGTAAAGTTTGGAGGTCATCTTGGGCAGAGTGATCACAAAATGATAGAATTATCAATTCTTGGAGAAGCAAGGGGGTGGAGCCAGCAGAACTGCCACCTTGGACTTCTGAAGGGCAGATTTGGCCTGTTTCAGAGCATGGTTGAGAGTGTACCTTGGGAAACAGACCTAAAGGGCAAAGAAACCCAGGAAGGCTGGTCAGACTTCAAGGAGGAACTCTTAAAAGCACAGGAGCAGGCCATCCCCAGGACCAGAAAGGCGAGCCAACAGGGAACAAGACCAGCCTAGCTAGCAAGCTTTGGCTGGTCCTCAGGAACAAAAGCAAAGTTTATGGGGGGTGGGCAACCTATGAGGAATACCAAGATGTACTGAAGCTATGTAGGGGAAAAATTAGAAGGGCCAAGGCTCCAGCAGAACTCAACTTGTTAAAGATAACAAGAAGAGTTTTTTTTTCAGTATATCAGTAGAAAGATGAAGACCAGGGAAAATGCAGGCCTGCTGATGAATGAGGTGGGTGCCCCAGTGGTGGAAGACACAGAGAAGGGAGAGTTACTGAATGCCTTCTTTGCTTCAGTCTTCACTGTTAGAACTGTCCCTCATGAATCCTAGACAAAGGGGGAGGGGAGAAAGGAAGACTTTTCCTTGTTAGGAAGGACCAGGTTAGAGGCCACTTAGCCAAACTGGACATCCATAAATCCATGGGCCCTGATGGGATGCACTTGTGAGTGCTTAGAGAGCTGGCAGATGCTATTGCTGGGCCACTGTCCATCATCTTCGGAAGGTCGTGGAGAACAGGAGAGGTGCCTGAGGACTGGAGGAAGGCCAATATCAGTCCAGTCTTCAAAAAGAGCAAGAAGGAGGAGCCAGAGAACTGCAGGCTGGTTAGTCTCACCTCTGTCCTTGGGAAGGTGATGGAGTGACTTGTTCTGGATGTCATCTCTAAACACATTGGATAATGGGAAGTTATTGGGAGTGGTCAACATGGATTTACCAGGGGTAAATCATGCTTGACCAATCTGCTAGGCTTCTATGATGACATACCTGGTTGGCTGGATGAGAGAGAGAGAGCAGCACATGTCATCTACCTTGACTTCAGCAAGGCTTTTGGCACTGTCTTCCATAGCATCCTCATTAGAAAACTCAGGAAGTGTGGGCTAGATGAGTGGACAGTGAGGTGGATTGAGAGCTGGCTGTGTGACAGAACTCAGAGGGTTGTGATTAATGGAGCAGGGTCAAGTTGAAGGCCCGTAGTCAGTGGTGTTCCCCAGGGGTCAATACTTGGTCTAGTCTTGCACAACGTATGCATCAATGACCTGTAGGAAAGGACAGAGTGTGCCCTCAGCAAGTTTGCTGATGAAACCAAACTGGGAGGGGAGTCTGACACTCCAGAGGGCTGTGCTGCCATCCAGTGTGTCCTGGACAGGCTTGAGAGCTGAGCAGAGAAGAACCTAATGAGGTTCAACAAGGCAAGTGTAGGGTCCTGCATCTGGGGAGGAAGAACCTCATGCACCAATATAGGCTGGGGGTGGACCTGCTAGAAAGCAGTTCTGAGGAGAAGGATCTGGGATCTGGTAGATAATAAATTACCCATGAGCCAGCCATGTGCCCTTGTCACCAAGAAGGCCAATGGAATCCTGGGGTGCATAAGGAAGATCATGGCCAGTAGGTCCAGAGAGGTCATTCTCCCCCTCTACTCTGCCCTGGTGAGGCCACATCTGGAAGAGTGTGTCCAGTTCAAGAGAGACAGGGAACTACTTGAGAGTCCAGCAGAGGGGAGCAAAGGTGACTGGGGGATTGGAGCATCTCTCTGATGAGGAAAGGCTGAGGGAGCTGTGAATATTTAGCCTGGAGCAGAGAAAGCTGAGGGAAGACCTTATTAATGCCTACAAGTATCTAAAGGGTGGGTGCAAGGAGGATGGAGCCAGACTCTTTTCAGTAGTGCCCAGTGACCGGATGATGGACAATGGGCACAAGCTGGATCATAGGAAGTTCCATTTAAAAATGAGGAAAAACTTCATGATGGTGAGGGTGACAGAGCAGTGGAACAGGCTGTCCAGGGAGGTTGTGGAGTCTCCTTCTCTGGAGGTATTCAAGACCCGCCTGTATGCAGTCCTGAGTAATGTGCTCTAGGGGATCCTGCTTTAGCAGGGGAATTGGACTGGAAGATCTCTAGAGGTCCCTTTTAACTCTGACAAATCTGTGATTCTGTGATTCCAACAGATAGAAACTCTGCATTCATGTTATATTTCCCCATTCTCCACCCGATTGTTGTTCCTGTTTCTTTCCCTTTTACTTGTGTCTCTGGCATCTCTCCTTTTTCTCTCCTCATATTGATACTGCATCAGCCACTCGTGAGAAACTTATTTAAGATAGTGATGCTTTTAAATTGACATAGGAAGGTGGACAGTTATTGAAATGTGATGTTTTTGTCACACTTGCAGGTATTGATGAGCTACTAGTCCCAGATTTTCGGTCTATAGGTGATTTCAGGGCTGACTGAAAGGCTTTAACAGGCCTTAACACATGCTGTGTCTAATCTTTACTGATTTTGTGAAACTAAGTTCTTTTCAATCTGCCCCCTTCCCTCCTGCATGTACCCCAGGCCAACTGGATGCTCTAATTCAACATAGCTGTGCAGCAGCCTCCAGCATTGTGTTAATATAAACTTTTGAGTGTTAGCTTAGAGCAAAAAAGGCTTACATAAGGAATGCCCTTGGTCTTATGCACAGAGCCAGGACACATAAGGTAAAGCACTTCCTTTCTTCCTTAATTGTATAATTTAAATGTATTGCATTTCTTTTTTGGCAAAGAGGTCCTTCTTTCACATGTTGACTGCAGGTTCTTAAGGCTGTGCCCAAGTGGCTACAGAGTGCTCTGTGCTGACTGACCCTTCACAGATATGTTTTCAGAAGAGATTGAGGAACGTATCTCAATTTGCAGGCATTCAACTTAACACACTACAGAAGTACTCTGGCAAAAAATTAGGTTGACAATGTCTCAGGCCAGACACCCAAAACTGCGACAATGTAGATTAATTTAAAACCAAACCAAACCAAACAACAGGAAACTATTGTTGAATAGGGATCTCAAGATTCAGTCCATTATTAAAATAGTTAAGTATGTAGGTTATTTTAATAACCCACCAAATGCACTCACAGGAGATAATAAAGCTTGCTGGATTTCTTCCACAGAGGCAGCTTCTGATTTTTAAACACAGGTAGTACAGGTATTAGGACCTTATCTTTGAGCATCACCCTGAATGGCTGGACTCACATTTTGCCCATTTCCTAGGTTCTGTGTTATTATCTCATTGTGGGGTAGTGAAAACCTTTTACCTGAATGGATCTTAGTCTATATCCTTCTGTCTGTCCACTATTTTTCACTCTTGACAAGCATCTGAAGCAGTTTTTTCATAGGTTCTTGTTAGAAGATCAGCTATAAGTCCTTTCAGTGTGAATTCAAATTGACCTTGTTTCCCTAAACGAAGTAGGTGGGATATAATTGCTTTGAATTTTATAAATAATTTGAGGCTGTATGAGGGCTGTCTGTCGATATTCAAGTAGTTCTGTGCCAAATATTGTCCCTGTGGTGTCTTTTATGAAACTCCTATAAAGGCACACATGCTTTTCAAGGGGGGGAAAAAAAAAACAAAAAACAATACTGTGTTTTGAGTTATAGCAGCAGCCAAATACCTCCTGAAACTGTCAAACTTACATGCATCTTGCATCTTCCTTAAGGTTAAAAAGAGCCACTTAATTTTAAAATAATGTAATAAAAACACTGCTGTCAGACTGAGACCTTGTCTGCCAAGCCTAACCCTCAGATGAAGTTTTACAGCCAAGTCATAAATCCCTAAAAACTGGACTGAAGGTAGTGACAGAACCTTATCTAAGGAGTTCTGTCCTGGTCAGGAGGGGGGGATCAAACTGAGCATTTCAAAACAAAGATGGTCTGATAGCAGAGCCTCAGTCAGTTGCACAGATAGTTTGGCCATACATGGCAAGCATTGTGCTAGTTTATTTATTTGTTTATGAGTGTATATTAACCACCACAGTTTGTATATTTGCAACCTCCCTTTGATCCCTTTTTTAAAAAAAACATGAGTTCTGCCATCTGTAAACATTTCTGTGCTGACCATGCCTTTGGCTTAGTCAACATATGAAATTCATAAAGGCTTATTTTTTGATAAAAGAAATGGCTAAAGACAATTGACATTATCGTTTGAAGTTCATGGCATTTCATGTTAATTTAGTAATGTAGAAACGGAACAGAGGCCTGGATTTGTGTAAAGAACTTGTCCAAGGTTGTAACCCTTAACATATTTTCTACATGCTTTCTTTTTCTGTTTTTGTCCCACATACAAGAAATTTAATATGATTTTGATTAGATTCTGATGAGTTGAAATTTTGGTAAATGCAGTTCCAGTACTGGAGTGTTTTGACAGTGCTATATTTGTGCAATAATTTAGGAGGATTGCTGTATTTGCTTTGCTGTTCAAGACTATATTTAGAAACATCACTGGAAGATAAAATATTCCTACTGTTTATCTAAAACTGTTTTCTGCTTCTCAGGACAATCTTGTCCAAAATGGCTTAAATGGCAACACTCCTTGCCAAAATGGCAACTCTATTCCGAGTGGAGGAAGAGCTTCCAAGACATCTAAATCTCTTTCTTGACTCGGAGAGATTGCCGCTAACTTATGACATGACTTCGGTTGAGTCATTTAACCTTTCTGTAGTTCACATTATCTCACGAGCTGTGAAATGAGAGTAGAAACTCTCATATTAAGTATAGAATTAGCTATAGAACTGCATATTAACTGTAGAATTACTGTGGGACTTTACTGATCAAAATGGCAGGAGTTACAGAGGAGGCTTATGGTTTGCAAAAGGTATGAGCAGAGTTCTTAATGAAAAATGTGGTGTCCATATATCAAGGATACTAACTTTACTGTGTCTAAGACTATTTGTTTAGTATAAGCATTATGGTTAATCTGTGTACACGAATTCAATGAGTTCATAGCATCAGAATCATTAAGGTTGGAAGGGACCTTAAAGATCACAAGTTCCAAATCCCCTGCCATGAGCAGGCAACCCTACCACTAGACCAGGTTGCAGAAAACCTTGTCCAACCTGGCCTTAAAAACCTCCAGGGATGGGGCATCAACAACCCCCTGGGAAACCCATTCCAGATCCTCACCACCCTTGTAGTGAAGGGTTTCTTCTTAATATCTAACCTAAATCTCCTCTCTCTCAGTTTAAAACCATTACCCTTTGTCCCATCACTATTTCTCTGATTAAAAGCCCCTCCCCAGCTTTCCTGTAGCTCCTTCAGGTACTGGAAGGCTGCTATAAGGTGTCCCTGGAGCCTTCTCTTCTCTAGGCTGAAAAGCCCCTATTTTCTTAGCCTGTCTTCATAGCAGAGGTGCTCCAGGCCTTTGATCATCTTGGTGGCCCTTCTCTGGACCCTTTCGAACAGGTCTATATCTTTCTTGTGCTGAGGGCACCTGAGCTGTACACAGTATTCAAGGTGCAGTCTGACCAGTTAATTTTATTTTAATTAATTTTAACTGGGAGAAGGGTTGACATACCAAAATGCTGCAACAAATTGCAGCATCATAATAATCTTAAAGTGATAACTTTGGAGCAGCTTCTATCAATTCTATTAATGGGGCCAAAGCCTTCACACAGAGAGGGGCATAATTTTGGGCAATTCAAGGATAATAGTGGTCACTTTTGTCATTCACATAATGAGGAGTGATCCTCATATGTTGATGTGAAGGATAAATCCTGTCAGATGCAGCAGGACCCGGGCACTTTTGACAGGTGAGAAGTGTATTTATATGCATGAATCTGTTCCTTGGTGATAAAAGATTTGTTAAATGTGACAACACAGGACTCTAAGCAAGAAACTGAGCAGCTGCATTTACTTTATGAGTCTATGTTTCAGAAGTAACTCACACAAACATGAATGAAGAGCTACAAATTTTGAAGTGTCAGCATGGAGTCCAGACTTGCTGGAGCTTAAGACCATGGATGATGGAGACCATGGATGGAGAATAACAACAGGAGCAATGCCTTCTGGCATGCCAAAAGGGACTAAGACCTGGCCAGCTGTAGCAACATGGGCACCCCCGTGCACAGCTATCAGCCTGAGGAGAGATCCTTGTCTCTGGTTGACCCTTGGAACTGACATGTTCCAGGGTTACATGTCAGTGCAAAGGATGTTCAAACCTCAGATATTGTGATCGAGTTTTCCACACTAGGATTTAGAAGATGGGAAGCTTTGCTGCTCTAATAAACATGTTGGTATATGAGGGACTTCAGTCACAAACCCACTCATTCCCTTTATTCTCCATAGCTGCAATGAATATGAGCATGTTTGCTTCCACTCCATGCATCTGGTAGTTCCTAGGACTCCTGACTGAACCTGAATCACTGGTAATACCACAGTAACATCCTACTGTGTTTAGAATGTACACCCAGCTGTGTTTGTAATTTTTAGAGCTGAAACATAAGCTGCAGCATCTCAAGGAATAACAGGGGAAACAAAACAATGCTGCAAGCCAGCATCCATCATGTGCTCTTTCTGTTGCCTCCCAGAGCTTTCATTTAATTTTTCAGTGAAAACTTTTTTCTCTGTTAATAGAAATTCAATCAACTATTTGAAAAATAAATCAAAGATGTCTAGCACAAGAAGAAATTCTACTAACAGGACAATGGAGCGAGTCCTGAATCTTCAATTGAAAAAATCTACTTGTTAAATCCTGTTAAGAACATACCTTGTTACCAGATGTTTCTGCAGCCTCCTAGCTAGTAAATATAATCTTTACTCTGCTTTAAGATATAAGGCTTAGCTCACAGTTTTTGTCCTCATGCTCCTTTCAAAACGAAGCATGAATGTGTGTTACTATATTGTTCAATAGCAAAGGTTCATCTAACTCAATACCCTGTTTCCAACATGGATAAGCAATGAATTGCCAGTCAAGAGTTTAGGAACAGGGTGAACATTCAGCACTGTCTCCTTGAACTATTCTTCTGGCTTCTGGCAAATTTTGTCTTGGAAACCTCCTAAACCAGGACTTGTATTTCTGTGCTCTGTTTCTTTGGTTGGATATGTGTGGGGATGGAGATGTTTTTCTGCAGCTAGGGAGGAGACTTCTTCCCTGTTAGATGCAGAATAGATGTATCAAAATCCTCTATATTTTGGTTATTTGCCTTAGGTATAAACAGTAGCAAGACCAAAGTAGTGTAGATGTCCACCCTCAACTGGACAAGCGTATCTGGGACACTGACAAGTAGTAACAACGGATGCTATAGTCATGCTTCTTCCATAGGTTATAACCTTAGAAGGCTAGAGTGGTGAACATGGATTTATAACTTCAGACTTAAAGAGGGGATTCATGCATTTTGGTCTCTTTTGTGAAGTCATAATCAAGCTTAGGAACAAAGGCCTTGAAATCTGTAAAGCAAGCATTCTGCTTTTTGAAAATGCAGATGACAGACCTACTCAGATGAACAGTTTACAGAGCTTTCTCCAAAAGTGGCAAGAAAAGAAATTTGAGAGGGACTAGAACTGGAAATGCTGTGTCTGGGCCTTTGTTTTTCGGGGTAGTAGCACTCTCTCTGCTCTTTTTAATGCCATATGCTTAATATTTAATAAGGACCCATTTGTTAATATTTGAGGCTCTGTTTGTAGCATACCATTATGTGGAATCTAGCAAGTGATCCTAACAGAATCCCTATCTTGGCAAGCTGTGGGATATCTAGCACTCAGGTCTATGTTGTCCCAATCAAATTCAGGCTGCCAACCAACCTTTTGGGTGTGCAGTATTGCAACTCTTCTAAAAAGGACCTAGTCATGGCATCGTATGGCAAGGATATATGAGATGTACAGAACTGGCACATTCAAGCCTATCTGTATTACAGATAAATGAATCTTTTGGCCTCTTTTAGCTGGTAGCAAGAAGGAAGTTTCTATTTGTAGTTGCATACTACTTTGAGTCCAGACTGGGATTTGAGATTGTGTTTAGTGGATGCAAGGAAGCATGAGTTTGAATATCAGCCTAGTTCTCAAAATGAAGTGTAGTTTTCAGCTTAATGCGCAATAGGGGTGCAATAAGCACCAAAATCAACATCTGTCATGGGCAGTTTGTTACCTCTTTGATCTTCCATATGAGAAGAGTCTTGTTTTGGGGAATTTTACAGTTTTCTTTTATTTATTTATTTAATAATCACTTAGTGGACACAAAAGGCCCATTTTGTTGGAGGACTGTGCCCTGCATTTTAGGACGTGGTCAGGCCTACAGTGTTGCCAAGCGAATTTTCTACCTTGGACGTGGAAGCTCTTGGTTATCTACAGTGCTGGCACTTTGCAGGGGGAACCCGAATGGGGTAAAATGTTAAATGTGGGATAGGCAGAGGAATGTGTTCAGTTTAGGCCAACTGTTCTTCCCCCTTTCCCTCCTCCCCCTGTTCAAATACTGTAACTGAACATCCATTTATCTTGTTTACCAAACACGCGGGAAAAGACTGTCATTGTAATTAATGGTTTGCTACATTATACAACTGTAGAAACAAAGACATACACCTAGACAAATGAATAAGGCCTGTTGTGTAGACTGCAAACTGTATTACAGAAGCTGGCTCAGATAGGTCTCACAATGTTAACTTTCATATGGAACTACTTAAATAAAAAATCTTAAATTCATTACCCAACAACTATGTATGGAAGTGAGCTTATCTGTGTATGAAAAATTAAAACTCAGAACTCAGGGGCCATCTTTCAAGATCAATGAAGAACCTCATAGTTTTGAGTAAAGGCAATCAGATGCAAGATTTTTGATTTTTTTTTTTTTTCCTTTTAATACTTTAGTGCAGGTTTAATTGCAGCAATATTTCAATGCCAAAGATAGTAATTTGCAGTTTGAATACAGCATTAGATCTGCGATACCCGACATTTTAAAACCTCAGTATAAAAATGAGCATTTGGTACTAGTACCACAAGAATTCTCATTTCCTGTTCAACTTTCAAAGAAATTGAAGTTAAATGTCTATATTAACGTTTATAAAATTTTAGGAGTGATTCCCTTATTACATAATTAGCTAAAGCACTCTGCATATCTTCTGATTAGAGACATTACTCAGAGCCTGCCCTGGAACAGCTGCATTCCTAGACAGAAAAAGATACTAATGTGGCCCTGGGGGAGAGCTCTCCATTTTGACAGAATAAAACATTCTTGGAATACAGTTATTACAATTCATAATTGTTCAATTTAGGAGGAGAAAAAAAAAAAAAAAAAAGCTGGGAGAAAAGCATCTTGTTAATAAAACAAAGATTTCTAATGGCTTTGAATTCATAATTCAAAATTCTCTGCAGCTGAGGATGTAGGTAGCTGGAGTTGCAGGGGGCTGCAGGGGGTGGGGTGTTCTCTATGTTGTGTTTAACAAGTAAGTAAAAGCAGGTAATCTGACTACATACAGCTTCCTAAACCTGATTAGATAGTGACAATAAAGGTAATGGCAATAGGGATGACTATTAGAGGCTAGTACTGTTAGTCAGCTGATCAACTGTTATTCAGCTTGAGCCCAAATTGCATGAACTTAGAAACAGCAAAGCACGTGAGTCCATTTGGCCGCATCTGTGACATGGTTACCAGGTGATGCAGTTTCATCAAAAGAAAGATAGAAAAGGGGAAATAAAGCAGAATTTCAGCTTCTCTGGACATATCACAGCAAGTAATGACTCCCCAGAAGACATGATAAGATAATTCTACAGTTGTTAAAAAATGTCTTTGTTACTACAAGTCATTTTCAATGCTTCCCCAGCAGTGTGACAGAGGGAGCTATGGCAATGTCTAGACTGCTTAGGTCAAGTGAGTTAAAGCGCATGGGACCAACATTGAAGTCTAACAAAACATAGTTGTGTAGTCACCAAGAGGAGCTCAACCAGGTTTGTAATGAAAGTATCCTGCTGCACAGATCTCCTCATCCTGAAAGTCTGGAAAAGCAGTGTCCTCTTCTGCAATGAAACTGTTGGTACTTCTGGACTATTTTTGACACCTGGGGAAAAAACAAACAAACCCCCTCCTTACAGGCTAAATGAATTCCCATTAATTGAAAGAAACCTAAAATTTTATTCCAGAGTGTCGACTGACTTTTTTGCAACTTCCCACTCACTTGAGAAGAAGCAAGATAATTGTAGCTCTCGCTACAATTTAAAACAGTTCTAAATATCTGTGTCCCATCTGGGCGACCTTTAACAAAGCAATTATCACTCCTGTTCGTGAGAACAGTTCTCCTATTTCCTGCTTACAATTCAATATGATAGGAACTATGGAGAAAACTTAATAAATCTTTCTGACTTCGAACTCCTTTTTTTAGCCAGATGCAAAAGACCCTTCCAAACCCACCACACTTTGATGCCCTTCGAAGTGATGTCAAGTGCTTAGCATGTTTCCAAAGCGAATCATAGCAATGCAGGTCTATAAGCCAGGGCTGCTTGTCCTGCTGGGGCACTGGAAACAGAGCAGTCATAGTGCTAAGTGAGGCATATCACATGCTGTAGGTGCCTAATTTCAGCAATTCTTTCCACTGACTGTATACAGAGATGAACTGAAGGAGCTTTGAAAACCAAGTGACCTGAATTGCTCATTCCTCTTCTGAGTAGTACAAGAAGTCAACGACTTAATTATATGAGTAACTAGCCTGGTCTGCAATCCTCTACATTACCATTGTTTTTTAAACTACTTTACTCCTCCAACTGGGGAATCTGGAGTTTCAATATAGATCTGCCTTTAAAAACTATTTTATTTGTATCCGTAATATTCATATTGGTTTAGGGGAGAATGTTGTATAGTAGGGATGATGGCTGGACTCGGTGATCCCAAGGGTCTTTTCCAACCCAAATAGTTCTATGATTCTATAAAGTGGTGATAAGACCATTACTAATTCATATAGCATCCATTAGTTATTATTGCAGTTTAAGAAAAAAGAAACAGATTTTGTTTAATTTCAAATATGCTCTGACATTTTTAAGTCTAACCTGAACCTCAATGAGTTACTGCTCAGCTTAAGAAAGACTGCGCAAGAAGTAAGAGATTAAAAAAATCCATGGAAAAATAGGGTGAAGCCAGGAACAACTGTACAGGAATGAAAAGAGAACATTGCATAAGAAACAGAACACAGAACTAACTTCAGAGGGAATATACAATATGAGTCTTCACACTAGAAAACTCGAAGGTGATGGTATTACAATGGTGGAGTTCGTATCAGATTGGTCTGCAACAATCCATGATTGTAATTTTTCCTATTATAGACTGTGAATGCTGTTGGGACTGATATTTCTATCTACTGCCTGAGTACATATAAATTTATATATACTTTCACACAAAGGATCTCGCTAAATGTATTTTGTTCATCTGGTTGCATCCCAGTACCAAGGTTCTTTCTGATGAATCCACTAATTATGATTTCTAGTTACTTTAGTGAATCTACCTAAAAGTAAAGTTGAAAATCCCTGGTTTTTGGTCAGTACATTAACAGAGGAGGGTTTAATGAAGAATAGTTTGCATACTACCTAATAAACTCAGTCACAGCATGTTCCATTTTCCTTCTTTCTAACATTTAAGTTGGGGTACCTTTCAACATTCATAGACTATTTTTTTACCTGCCCTACTCACCAGTCTTTTATTATTTTCTTTGAAGGAAGTTAGAACTCTTAAGATATCTCTTCCAATTGTATATAAGATGGACTGGATGCTTTGCCTATTCTAGACAGAGATAAAGACTTCTATTTTTTTCTTTTAAATTGGGTGTAACATTTCTGTAGAAGATATGACCAATGGTTCAGGAATTACAAATAGCAAAACCAGCAATGGGCTTTTCAAACTGTCTTGTGGCTTCCAGGAATAGTTTTCACATAAAGAGAAGGACCTGCAGTCTTCAGAAACACACAATGGGAAAAAGTACTTTGCTATGATGCTTAACAGCACTAGATGGAGATGGACTGGGTTTCCAGTGGCGCAGTTCTGGATCCCTACTGATTGAACTGGTATGTCAAGAAGAGGAACTGAATTGTCTAATCAGTTACAGGAACTGGGCTGGTTGCTTGCCAAGTCCATTTTTTAGAGTGATGACTGTTAAGTGTATGTTGCCAGACTTAAAACTTACTAGAAACTTCATGAAAAGTTGCCATGTGGATGGTGACAAGCAATATATTATGGTATTTATACAGCATATTGGGAGCTTTACTGCACTATTAATACATTTATGCTTAGATACAGAAGGGATGTAAGCAAGTTCTTGCCAGTGTTGTATTTTTCAAGAAACAGACAATTGACAACTAAATATACAAAGCTCTGGCTGCTACAAGCTGAATTAGGAGATAGTAGGGAATGAATATGAGTTACGAAGACTGAAGTTACACATTATATGATCAGCTGAATAATAAACGTACTCTAAACAATCAAGAAACGGAATGGTGAGATTAGATTTGGGGTAAGGTTCTCAAAGCCTTCAGGAAGCTCGGTCCTTGTTGCTAATTAATTGGAATTTTCAACTTCTGGCAAAAAATCTAGCAGACAGCCTTCAGGATATGATCTGTAAGATTATTAGCCCAGACCAAGTAAACTTTGTAAATGAATGACTATGACCAGAGAATTACAATGAAAATACTGAATATTATCTAAAAAGCTAGTGGCATGCAGGAACCCTGGCAGCCTAACTAACCCATGATAAAAGGACCTTTGAAAAAATAAACTTGAAGTTTCCTATATGCACATTAGGAGAAAAGTCAGATATTTACAAGGTGGTAAGAACTTTTACATGAGGCTCTCAGCACACACAACATTTTAAAAATTACCATTGCTAGGAAGGTTTTTCAGTGGAGGATGGAGCAAGTCAAGTGGATATCTCAGTGTTCTTTTTTTTTCTGTGTTTTTTTGTTTTGTTTGTTTGTTTGGGTTTTTTTAGGAAAAAAGTTAGCTTTCAACTGGGCAAGTAATATGATTGCTGGCTGTATCAATGTGACATTTAATGGTTATGCAGATAGGTTACAACAGTTAAGGTAAGTGTCCATAGTTAAAAGACTATCAGTAGCAATAATATTTTCATTGAAAAATGTGTGGGTGTTTGATTGCAACTCACCTCATCACGTTTGTCAGAAAGTTTCTGTGACTTACTTATTTTGAGAGGTGGGCCTGTGCAAACTGCCTGCAGTTCAACAAGGCCAAGTGCAAGGTCCTGCACCTGGGTCAGGGCAATCCCAAGTGCAAATACAGGCTGGGCAGAAAGTGGATTGAGAACAGCCCTGGGGAAAAGAACTTGGCAGTGTTGGCTGATGAGAAGCTCAACATGAGGCAGCAATGTGTGCTTGCAGCCCAAAAAACCAGCCGCATCAAAAGAAGTGTGTCCAGAAGGTCAAGGAGGTGCTTCTCCCTCTCTGCTCTGCTCTCGTGAGACCCCACCTGCAGTACTGTGTCCAGTTCTGGAGCCTCAACATAAGAAGGACGTGGAGCTCTTAGAGCAAGTCCAGAGGAGGGCCCCAAATATGATCAGAAGTCTGGAGCTCCTCTCCTATGAAGCCACTGAGAGAGATGGGGCCTGGGGAAGAGAAGGCTCCAGGGAGACCTTATAGCCTTCAAGTACCTGAAGGGGGCCTGTGGGGAAGTGTGGGAGGGACTTTTTACAAGGGCATGTAGTGATAGAACAAGAGGTAATGGATTAAAACTGGAAGAAGAGAAATTTAGGTTAGATATTAAGAAGAAATTCTTCACTATGAGGGTGGTGAGACGCTGGAACAGATTGCCTAGGGAAATTGTGGATGCCCTATCCCTGGAAGTGTTCAAGGCCAGGCTGAATGGGGCTTGGAACAACATGGTCTAGTAGGAGGTGTCCCTCCTCATGTCAGGGGTGTTGGAACTAGGTGATCTTTAAGGTCCCTTCCAATCCAAACCATTCTCTGATTCTATGATTTCCAGAAATACGCTGTTTTCTCTTGCATGTCCAGTGCCTCCACCAAGCTTAACATCACTGAGATGCTCCAGGCAAAATAAATGTAACATCTGTAGAAAAGATAACCTGCTTTGGCTAGTGAAACATACTGCCAAATAGAATAATAATTTGGAATAACACCTTCAGGAGAGCTGAAAACAAGTGAAGCATATGCATAGGTAAATAGTTTCTACAAACCATTTTGCCATGGCTTTCACTGAAGCAAGGCCAATGTGTAATGTCTTCTATGATCTGGTCTGCATGGCTTTGGATAGCAGTGTATTAAAGTTTCCTGGGTGGAATAGTTTTACCATTACAATTTCAATAATCCGACCAATTATTTGAAACATACAACTAAGAGATAATGGAATGCTGATAAGTAGATGCAGTACCTGTTTTATGCTAAAAAATAGAGAAGGCTCTTCTATCTACTCCTTATTTCTAGTAATTAACATGTCTTATTCAGAATTTAGCCTTCTGACAAAGAAATTACTTAAACCGTGTCCTTGAAAGTCAGTCAAATTACCACATACAACTTGATTCCAGGGGCTGTTTTTGGTGAAAGCAAATCTCTGGCAATCTTGCTCCACAAGAACAACTTTTTTCCTTAGTTAGGATAAGGTAAGTGATGCTGCCAGATGATCCAGCAGTATGTTGTAGGTACTGACCTGAAAGCAAATTATCCTCATGTGTAAAGTCTCCAGTGCCTCTAATATGATCTTGCCATAGGTATTGAAAGATGTTCAACCTGAAATTACACCAAGGAAATAAGGATCAAGATACTCCTCAACTGATTTACTATCACTATAACTTGTGATAAATGAATATGACCTACTGATGTGATATCCAGGAAGGATGAAGGAATGTACTGTGCATCCTGTGATCTCTCCTCCAGGCTGATCACAGAGGCTCAGGAAGAAAAGAAGTTCCTCCAATCTGGGAGTGCACAGTAGACCATGCATAACAGTCCTGTCCCAGTGGAGGTGACCGCTGTTCCAGCAGTAGTTACAGGAAGTATCATTCCACATTCTTCCAAAGAATTGATGCAAAGGGACACAGAGACAAATCATGGCTGTGGGCTTTGCTCTGCTTCACAGAGTAAGGACAAAGCTGAGCATGGAGAGAAGAGGCAATAGTGAAAAAGATTTAGTTAGATTCAGATTAGAAATTGGATGTAAATTTTTATCTGCTACTGTTTTTAGTCACTGAAACAATTTGGGAATTTGCCCTCGCTTGAAAGCCTTAAGTCAAAGCTGAGGGTGCCAACCCTCTTGGTTAACTTTGGGTGTCTTCTGCATGAGCCTCTGCTGCTGAGCAGGTTATCCAGACTTCCTTCAGATTTAATGGGGAGACACAAATATGTGCAAACAACACATGGTTCATCCAATCTGCTGTAAGAAGATTTAAAGAGGCTGGAGCTTGTTCTCACCAACAAGGACAGGGTGGTGGACAATGTGGAGTTTAAGGACAGCCTTGGCTGCAGTGACCATGAAATGGTGGAATTCAGGATCCTTAGGGCAACAAGGAGGGTCTGAAGCAAACTCACTACCCTGGAGTTCAGGAGAGCAGACTTCCACCTCTTCTGGGATCACCTCCTCCAAGCCCAGGAGTAATGTGTCCCAACAGAGGAGACCTGCATGGATAAACAAGGAACTCCTGGACATTCTTTGATGTAGAAAGAAAGTCTACAGGGGTGGAAGCAAGGACAGGCAGCCTGGGAGGAGTACAAAGAACTTGCCTGAGCAGCCAGGGATTAGGAAGAAATTCTTCATTGTGAGGGTGGTGAGACACTGGCACAGGTTGGCCAGGGAGGTGGTGGATACCCCCTCCCTGGAAGTGTTCAAGGCCATACTGGATGGGGCTTGGAGCAACCTAGTGGGAGGTGTCCCTGCCCATGCAGGGGGGTTGGAACTAGATGATCTTTAAGGTCCCTTCCAACCCAAACCGTTCTGTGATTCTATGAAGATAGCTTTTTTTTTTTTTTTTTAATACTTGGTAAAAATGTCCTGTTTCCTTTTTTCTTTCATTTTCATGAAGAATCTCCAGGACTAGCTCACAGATGGACACTTCATATGGATCTCCCTCTGCATGGCTTTAAAGTCATGTATAGCAGAGCAACTGAAAGATGTGGAACTTAAATGGAAAAATCCCTAGGTGAAATCTGAAGGCCAGTATCACACAGAAGGCTCTTACATAGATGCCTCTGGCCTTAAAATTTTAATTCTAGGTCATAATGCTTTGCTAGGAGTAAAGCAATCAAGACTGAAGTTATGTCAAATGGTCAAGACACTAGTGATAGTTAATTTTAATGTATCTAGTATCCTTTCAAAAGTCAAGTAATACTAGCAGTAAAGGGTATAATGAATGATACTGCAAAACTTAAAGTCTCCTGGAATATCTGAAAGCAGTGAAGGAAAATGGGAAAGGGGCACCAATGTGACTTCTGAAGTGAGCAGTGACAAAAACAGAAGGAGCCAAAGCTGTCACTTAAGTCTGGATGTTTATACCTGATAACAGACACCAAGGAGAAAAAGGAAACAACTTTAATGGAAAATGGCTTGCATACATATGTGTGTGTGTGTGTTGTGCTATATAGCTCTTAGGAAGACATAGCTTTTAGACTTTCTCTAAATGACACTGACTCCTCTCACTGCATGGGTGTTTAGGCACTATGGGGCATGGAATTTGAATGCAAAAATGAGCATTGCAGAATTAGCCCTTTCCCATCTTCTCTAGTCAGAACATCATATGCTATGCATCATGTTAGCTGGGTAGCTGTTCAGCTCTAATGTCACTATTCTATGCTAATATATCATACTTGTTGTTTTTTAAAGGTACATTTCTTCTATTATTCTTTCCTCTGGCTTCCCAGACACATATTAATTATGTAAAAATAAATATTGTTTGCACCTTTTGTTTCCATGATCAAACACAAAATTTTCCAATGAGTACTGCTAGTATGTCTTCTATATTGCAGTGTTTCACAACACTGTTGACAAGTCACATCATTTCCAAGGTTCTTAAAAGCAGTTAAAATAATGTTCATACTAGCAATAATTAGCAACCAGACTATATGAATAATCACAGTCATTCCCACAAAGATTTCTTGTTTTCACAGACCAATCCATTACCTGCTTCAATGAACCGTCTTGTTGTTAATTTGCAGGGCTTTCACCCCTAGGTGATGGAAATACCTGCCCTCTTCCCAGTCTCCCATTAAGTATGGTTTTCAGTAATATGTATAATTCATGAGAAAAATTTGTTTGTCAAGCATTCCAGACAGGTCACTTAAATCCTAGATCAATTGATAATGTTCACACCAACATGGCCTGGAATAAAAATAACCCTTAAACTGACTTTAGTATTTCATTAACATAAAATGGTTTGTGAATATAAAATTTCCTTTCAAGTAATGAGTAGGGCTTCAACATTTAATGCATAGGAATCATTATTATTTTAAATAAAGATTAGTAACACAGTTTAAAAAAAAAAAAAATCGCTACTCTGAATGCATTTCTTACAATGCTAGCAACAAACATAATGCACTGTCAGAAATGCATTCTGGCTTTTCTTGCAGTAGCAGCATGTAAGAAGCTGAATGAGGAAGACAGTTTAGGTAGCTTCTAGCTTTTAGCCCTGTGGGTAGAATCTACCTGGAACAGAGAAGTTGTCATTCAACATATGTCGAGGTCCTAGAATAAAAATTCCAGCCCCATTATATGTCCTCCCTGTCCCAAAAGGAATCTTCTGTCCTCTGCAACTCACAATGTCGTGGGCCAAATCTAAATATAAGTACCCCTGATAGCAGTTAAAGTCAACTGCATATATAATTTCTTGTAGCTAAAGGGTCTGCTTTCTGTTTCCTTGATTCTTTTTCTCTTGTGCATCTTTATGCCAGCACCGAGCAGAAATACGAGTCTGTTCAGCATTCGATACCTCATGAAGAAGGCAGAGGAGAACACTGTCCAAAGTTTGGATTTTATCTACTGGACATACTGATGTTAATGGATGTTGATTTCTATTGGACTAAGGTTCTAACTAAGGCTTGATTGGAAAGAGACAATTCATTATGTTTTTATGCGTAGTAAGAAAATTCTGAATTTGTGGAAATTATGTTTTGGTTTTTTTTAAAATGTTACCAACTCACATTCCCAGTTACACATTTATACTGTATTTATTTGATCTTTAAGGTCCCTTCCAACCTGAATTATTCTATAATTCTATGATTTATTCTTCCATTTATAATTAAAACCAGCAGTCAGTACTCTGGATCCACTCAGTATAAACAAGTCTGAGTACTACAGTGCCCACATATAATTAAAAATAGATATATGTAAATGTGACATTTTAGTGAACAGGTGTAAATATATCAGTCTGCTACAAGCCAGCATTTTCTGCTCATAAACATTTTCCCCTTATTGCTATGTGCTCAATGTGCTTAATCCTGCAGGCATTACCATGTTGCTACAGAACATCATGTATAAAGAGCAGAACTTTATACAAATGTGTGCAGAGAGCTGTGATGTTTACATAAATACTTTTGACTAAATGAATACTGAAAAAACCCACACAAAAACTTTTGCAACTCTTACAGTAAGAATACTTTTTGTATCGTGTACTGGAAACCTAAAAGCTGACCTTCTCAGGTCATCAGAAGTTCTAACGGAGCCATACTTTCCTAAGCAGCCAGTTGCTGATCTCTCATGCAGACCAGCAGGAATCAGGCTCAGTCCTTTCATGTATCCTGCTGATGGGCTGTTTGTGCCTAGGCCCAGAGTCGGAAGATGGGACAAAGACATACTCCTACCTCTTTGAGAATGTCTGAGTCACTGCCATGGACAGCACTCCTAAAACAAGTCTCATACATGGGCAGAGTTCACTTCTGCAGGTGCTGCACTGAAGCCTCTGATGTCTCAACTTTTTTAAAAAAAAAACACAAATGCAATCTGTGTTTCCTTTCTTAAGGTGATGTTTGTCTCATTTCAATTCTCTCCTATTAATAGGCAAGTACTTGGCCTAGCTTAGTCACTCAAGCTTCCTCTCTTGTAAATGGAGATGGCAGGCATTTCCCCTAGGGGTTAATCCACTTTCTTCCCAGAAAAATGTCTAGGCAAATGGGATGACCCATACTGAGGAGGTGCTCACCATTAACTGCACAGGCAGATGAGAGACCTAGCATCATCCTGATGCTGAATTTTTGTTGCTTAGCTTAAAGGTTTAGATGAGGTGAGTTCTGCTCCAAGGCATTAATTTTCTTCCTATTTCATGCTTTTGTATATATTTAATAAAAGTGACTTTAAGTTGGCAGGTTACTATTGTCCTCTTTCATAGAGTAGCTGCTCATGCACATCCAGTTAAACTCTGTAGACTGAGTCACTGAGGGTGTCAGATCAGATGATCCCTTCTAGCTTTGAAGTCCATCAGGCAGAGGAACTTCACTAATACACTCCAGCACAGTGCTGGCCCAGCATTTATAAAACAACAACTCATAATGATAAAGTAAGGAAATGTTCAAGTGAAGACCAGATGGGTGACTGCTTTCCTCACCTTTTCCAATACTGCCTGCACAAATGTGTAGCATGGATTAGACTTGTAGCTGCACAGCTTCTCAGACACAAGAATGGCATGCAAGTGTAAATTGGTATAGCTACCTCCTCTTTAATGAACTGTTGCCTGCTTCTACCTGCTAGCCCTGATTTTCTTATATTTTAAATCTTACACTGGACTATTTGTTGAGAATATAAAAAAATGTGCTTGTTTCTGTCTTGGCTTTTTGATGTCAGTAAGCTTCTAGCTAAATGATAATTTCATTGCCAAGACCTGCCAAGATCATGCAGTTCCCTAACGAGAGGGGACGTGTGGACTTAGATACTCAATTTGTTTCCTGATAACTAAACAAATCTAACTTGTCTGTTTGTATAGGAAAGAACTGTTCTCTTACTTCCAGGACAGGTGAGCTCTGCAGGGTAGGAGATATCTTTCTCCTCTGTTTGCCCAGTGGCCAGGGATATTCTTTTTATTGTGTTTTGGTTGTGCCTAGAGGCTAGGTCATGGATCAGGGCCTCCTTGTGCCAAACACTATACAGGGGCTTGACAAACAAACATTTTATACCTCCAGAGCATGCCCATTTATATAACCCTCTAGACGCCCTTTGGCTATCAAGGTGTCCTTGTTCCACAGGGAGGTTATGTCAGATGTTGTATTTGACTGTGCCTATGCTCAGATGAGCACGTGAAGTGCAAACTGCACAACACAGACCAGCCTGGTCCCAGAACATAGTCCCACCCTCTTGCTGCCCTCAGTGTGTCAGGAAGCTGGGTGAAGGAGTATGTCTGTGTCTATGTTAACAAGGGGTGCAGCACTGCAGAGTGCCTAAATGGAGGGATATAGCTGGAGCTGAGGACCCAGCATCCATGTCATGTGCGTTTTGGGGTTGTTTCTTTTAGAACAGCAGTGGAAGTGCAGCTTCTGGTACAGTTTCATCTGAAAGAAGTCCAGTTTATGTCTTTGAGATTGCTCCACACTGAAAGAGTGGCAATGTGGCAAGGTGGCATTGATGGCAAGATTTGCTTCAGAACTGCACTCCTGACTCTCACTTAAAGGTCTCAGCTGGAGATGTTAAAGTGACCTGCCACCCTCTTTAGTGCCCTTCTGAACAAAAAATGGGAGAAAATCACACACAAACTGGTCAGTTGTATACAATGGAGAAGAACACTTATTTTCTTGACTGCCTGAAATACAAAAGGCTGAAAATAATGTTTTGTTTTATTTCAAGCACACGTGTTTCTTCTAGAAAGAACCTTCCTTCAGCAAAACATGGAGCAAAAAGTGGCTTGAGCCAGCTAAGGTCAAGCTTCATTTGTACAATAGACATGATGTACCACAGAATTTTACAAAGAGATAGCTTTCATCTTTCTCATCTGAAATACACAGGAAGTCATTGTGTGTTCAGTGTTAACACTACCAAAAGAACATTGGGAATCTTCAGAGTTTAATCTGACAATAAGATGCTCAAGTTAATTCCTAAATGGGTTTAACTGATTAGCAGTGCTTTTTTCCCCCAGGAAACTGCTTTATCTGGGACCATGACATCATTGAAGATTAGATGCAATGTCATATAAAAGTAGGAAGCTACTTAATCTTAGTATTTCTGAAGTTTTTTTTAGTATAAGAAATAACGTATGTGTAACTAAGTAAAAATTAGCTTTGACTAAGAAAAAATAGCTCTCTGCACATTGGCTCTAAATGAAGCACATGTTTGAAAATTTTTTGTCTTCCAGCTATCAGCAAAAGAAAACACTCCCAGGTTGTATCAGTGTCATATGGGGACAAAATAAATTTTCAAGCAAGAGGGAAAGCTTTTTTTTTTTTTTTTTGTAGAAATGCCCTACATCTCTGCATCTGGCGACATGAGGTCTAAAGAAAAACAACCCCAAAAGTCCAATTGCATTCACAATATCTCACACCAAACATTATTCTGTAATCTTTCAACATCCTTACCACACAGGGGTCAAAGCTGGGGTATCCTGCCTGGCCATTGCTTTTTTGAGACAAGGCCAAACATATGCCAACTCGAGACAGTGGACTCTCAACATAGATTTACGTTTAGATTTATCCCTGTAATTCTGTGAATCAGTGTATTAGATTTCAGCTACAGCCACTTTATTTGGGGACAAATAAGTCAAAAATGAGCAGGTGGCAAAATGACAGCTGTGGAAAGAGCCACAAAACTGTCCACAGAAAAATTAACTTGATTCCTGAGTTTTCTCTCATTTTTCAACCCATTGATCTCTTGGTATTCCAATAGGCCATCAGAGACCTCTAATGACATAGGCATCAGTGGGGCGTAGTCTCTGAATTCAGTATTTATTTGAAATATTGTGCTCTGTGTTTAGCAGATCCTCCAGGGGCCATCAGGAATCTGAAGGACTCCTACAAAGCCCAGGTAACAGGCTCCTCAAGATAAAAAGAATCCATACACTCTGAATGGTTTTAGTTTTTCTTTCTAATTTCTTGTGAGAGGACCTAAATTCTACTTCTATGTCAGATATATTAACCTGAGAACTTTTTAATGTAAAACCTTACTGACTTTGGTACATGGCCTCTTTCTTACCTTTACAAGAAATGAAAAGGTACAAGGGGTCCAGATATCCCACTCAGCACACAGTTTACAATTTCTTGATCTTCCTGGCTTCATAAAAGTTTAGGTCTTTCTACCATTATGGTTTGCTTGGCTAAGAGCGTAAGGAAACCATAGACTGATGTTTAGTGTCAGCTTAGGCATTAACCAGTCTCTCTTGTGATAAACAATCCTTGGGAAATGTCAATAACAACAAATCACCCAATGTTGTATCATAGTGAAACAACTGTGAAGAAACAAAAGAGAAGGAAGAAAAGAGTGCTTCAAACATTATTAATTCTGTTCTACCATGTCAGCCCAGTTGGGTCTCTTTTCTGTTGTTCCTCATCTGTGCACATTTTTGGAGGTGGGAACTGCTACCATCTGTCCCTGGTAGAGTAAGGCTCATTATACATAAACTTCATTATATCATCTTCACTGCTGTGGAGCGCGTTGAGATCCTTGCACATTGTATAAGTTAAACACATTAGTATTAGACTTCTTTTTCTTGTTACACACGTTAAGGACCAGTCCTTTTTATGTCA
Source organism: Apus apus (assembly GCF_020740795.1). Classification (NCBI taxonomy): domain Eukaryota; kingdom Metazoa; phylum Chordata; class Aves; order Apodiformes; family Apodidae; genus Apus; species Apus apus. The sequence goes on from NC_067283.1 coordinate 60,547,703, forward strand.
AATAAAATTGTCCAGCTTTGCTAATTGTATTTCTCTTGTCCTTGTGCAGTCATGGTCAAGGGTAAATATTTGGCTTATATATTGGTTGGAAAAAAGAGGTAGTGGGGTGGAACATAACTAAGTAAAATTCCTTTATGAACTTATTTTCATTTAGTATATCATATCCTGACACAGAAAGTTGCACATTAACCAGACTTGTGACTACATGCTACTTTAATTGTTTATATTTGGTGCTCAGTGTCGCCGGAGGCTTTTTCTATGTATTAATAAACATGACATTAATTTTCCGTTGTTCCTGGCCTTAAGATATCACAGGTCAAACTGGAGCCTCATGGATCCCACTGGAAAACAAGAGCAAACAAAAATGCCAGGTTGCATCAGGAAGTGATGTCAGTAGCTGGAGTTTTGCTCCCAAACTTCTATGTTTTACTTGACTTGTGAAACTGTTTTCCTGTGCAAACCCATAGGCTTAATACTTGTGGGAATGACTGAGGACAAACATCTTGCAGTTTTACTGACTATCAATGCATCATTCTTTGACACACTATTAACAATCTGTTGACCTACGTAAAAATTGGAGTTTCAGGGAAAAAGAAAGCGTCCCATGTCTGCTTATCGATAAAATGCTCACGCTGCATAGATACATGAGTATATTGGATTGAGCTGCTCGTAGTTAACACATTCAAGATCCTACTTATTGTCAATATCTGACCCAAAACCAATGATTCATGTTCCAAAGAAAATGCTGCTTTTATATTTTTCCACCAGCCCAGTCTCTCACCACAGACCCAAGCTATTCCCCCAACTACTGCTCTACATCTGGGTGACATGAGAGATAATTGCAGGACGCTTACAGTCCTGATAAACTATGGTTTCCCTTGCTCTGCAGCCCTTTGAAGTTGCAGACAGTTTCATGATAATTGATAATCTAATCTCTTCCCAGCCTGTTTTTTTTTTAAAGGCTGCTCTGAAACAGCAAGGAGAGGAAATATTACAGCATAAGTATTGATTGCTGCATGCAGAGGTCACTGTGTGGGGATTACACTTTTATCACAAGGTTCTTGTGAAAGGTGAAGTTTTGGCAAGATCCTAATAATAACTGTGGAGTGCTGGTTAAATACAAGGGGCAGGAGGAAAATGATTTTTTATTCTTAGTCCCTCAAGGCTATACATGGCAATTACTATTGCGGAGGCAATAAAGAAGTTGTTAATTACAGGTTTTATATCCTTGTAGCCCAAAGTAAGAATGAAAGGGCTGAAGGTTACAAGTGGTACTGAAGAAACAAAGAAAGGCAGAAGAGTTGCTAGAGATTGTTTTTTTTCATGTGCAGTGAAACAAGTGACCTGTGTTACAGTGGGATAAGACATGACAGAGCAGCAAGTTCAGTTTCATCAGGATAAACACTTGAAATATTACTTGGCATGTACTTTGCTTTATTTGCCTTCATATTTTTGCTGTGATTACATGACTACCTAAAAACTTAATGTTGATGGCTGTCATCCACCAAGAGCAAAGCCATTGCATGAAAGATGTATGTTAATGTGTACCAGCTCTAAATATGCTTTGGAGTTTAATGTCTGAAATTCTGCAGAGTGGTTTTGTCAGGGACTGTCTCCAGTAATACAAGAGAAGTGGTAAGTGGAACAGTTATACTTTACAAGCATAATACAAAACAGCATGGATGGTAAATATCTGTGTAGTTAGCAAAGGCAATTTGTTTGAAAATGAGGAAAGTTTCCATTCTTTTCCGTTGGACAAATGTATCCTTTGCGATAAGTGATATTCATGAGAATTTGTAGTACTGTACAATATGTTAACTAGGGGCATGTAATTTTCTGATTGCTGACAGGGATAAATATATGCGCCTGCACACACACAAAACTCACACATACTTAATGAGAGCAAAATTAAAGTCTTCTGAAACAAGGCTGATTGATTAAAACTCAGCAGACCCACACAAATATGAACACTAATACACATGGCTCATAAAGTGCTTTCAGACCACATCTTTAAGGGGGCAATACAAACACTAATTTCTTACCAGACTAAACCCTCAACTGTGTGAGATGAGAAATGGGATAACTGGTGAGTCAAAGGTATAGCTGGCTCCAGGAACATTTCCTCCCTCCTTTTCCTTTTCTTCCCTGATGGTATACCATGGCAAATTAGAGCTCTTTAACTTGGAGCCAGCCTGTATTTCCAGATTACTGGAAATGGCAGCATGGTCTGACCTTATCCGTTCTCGCCCTGCTGGCCTTTAAAGTAAAGAACAGAGTGAGAAAGGCTGTTGTAGAGCCATCTACACTGGTTTTACACCTTCTGAGAATTCATCCATTCCATTACACTCAGCATGGTTGTTTGTAAAATTGGACTTAGGCAGTGATTTATTTGCAAAAAATCAATAAAGTTGAATTTGACAAGGAATAGGTCTTCTAAGCTAGGTGGAATTGGATACAACTGGGAAATACTGTGATACCCCCGCATTTTCCTTTTTAATTCCTCTTTCTGCTCTCCCTTTTCTCTGATCTTTTAGATGTGTGTCAGTGCCTTACTTGTAGGTATTTAGATGATACAGACATTACTGCTGCTCTTTTTCCTCCACCATCACCTCTTCTGATCACAATAATTGCTGTCACTAACTGTGAAGAGATCCTGATTTCTATCAGGTGATATTTCTTCACTCATTCTTCACCCTTTTATTACCTACTTGTGTTGTGCTCCTTCTTACAGTTTCTGCCAACTTCCAGTTATGGGTTTCTGGACACTTTTTCACAAGAAAATTGAAAGAATTTGGAATCTTGCCCTATAGTTCAGTGAGAACTGTAGTTAACTGGAAGCCTTTGGATACCTACAAACATTTGAGCATTGTGCATGCACAGATGATGTGTTCAGATCATTTGCCATGAGTTTAGAGTGTCCTGGATGTCTTTGACCGACTACATGTTCACATCAAATTTGGACTGCAACAGCTGCAGATCTGAGATTGTCTGGAAGTATCAGACTCATTGCACGAGACCTTTTTGGCTCACTTACTACACCTCTGCCCAGGAAGTCCTGAACATACATATGGATCCCTATGATTTTTATTATTTCACTGATCTCTCTCTTATAATCTTCCTTTTCTCTTTTGCCCTCCTGCTCTCTGTGCTTCTATATGGTTTCATTTCCTCATCTTTGCTCTCCTCCCAGCTCTATACATTTGGGAATTGCTCTCATCTCAGACTGATGTGAGGACATTCCTTAGTGTAGTAAGCCTCCCATATATTATACAGAAAAGAATAATAGAAGAAGGTATGAAAATAGCTCAAGACATCCACTTAGCCTAGACAATCAAATTGTTTTGACTTTGACAGCAACATCCCCCTCCTTGATTCTCTTGCATATACTGTTTTTTTTCCACTGCTTGTCTTTTTATCAGTTTCCCTTTTCTCTCCGCCCTGATTCTTGACCCTCCACGTTTCCGCCCCCTACTCCACTCACCCATTCAGTAACAAGTCATAGATATGGTTTGAATTATATGAGGGACAGCAAGAAGGACAAGTAAATTTATGCTTGCTGATTGACCCTGATTAGCTATACTGAAGAAAACACATGGCTTCTGTGTCTTTTATCTCAGAGATAGGAAATGCTATGGAAAATTATTAGCTACTATTGTAGCCCATGCCAGAATCAGGTAAGAGAGCACGCAGTAGCTTGAAAAAGACTGAAACTTCCAGAGTGCCTAATTTGCTATTGTCTTGTTTCTGGCTAGAGCTCTATCCTGTTTTTGCTAGGAATTCTATAAAGCAGTTACTTTAGCACACAGCTTTGTCCGTGACTGAGCTTTTGTATTTACTTATTTTAAATATGTGACCTTTAAGAAGATGATATGGGAGAGTAAAGGGGTGGGAAGGAAATGCTGCACTTCATCTCTTAAGGCACTTAACATACATTAAATAAAAAGAAGAAGCAAAAAAACTTTTCCCCCTCCACCTGGAGAGAACTTCTGGGTATGTTTATGATACTAAAGATTTTCTTAATTTAATGTGTAGGTTTGTCCTAGCTTCTTGACCCAATTTAACATTACTTATTTTCAGAACTAAAACCACCTTTCCTGGCTTGTTTGTTTTCCCTAGAAGAGTTTTTATATCAGTTCATGACATCCTTTTTCATGGGTGCTCTTCCTTCTGTGACATCTGCTTTATGACATTACCTTTCTTTGATGCAAGTTCAGACATAGATCTGAGTGGTGAGAAAAAGCACTTTTAATTTTTTCCCCTTTTCCAGAGAGATTTTATAGAGTTTTATTCACTGTACATTTTCTTAATATCTTCATCAGATTTTGTATCCCATTCAGATGTACCATTTCTGGTAGGTTGGGACCTTCAACCCTCTTTAAAGTTAAAAATGGCAGCCAAGGTTTGTACTTACCCTTTCGTGCCTACAAATGAGTTACATGAGGCCAGATAACACTGAGAAATCTAAGTTGTGGCTGCCCATCACAGAAAAGTGTAAGCAGCATTGGATTTGTGTCTGTATCTGAATGAAGGATTAAAAGAAAGAACTGAATTAACTTTTTGTGGGTGCAAAGCACAACTTTCAGTCATAAGGTACAGGACATAGAATTATATACATGTATTAAATACGCATTAAATATCTGAAGTTCAGTCTATTAAAAAAGAGTGGAAGTAAAACAATATTAATAGTCTGGTCTGAATTAAAAAAAAAAAAAAAAGAAAAAAGAAAAAAAAAAGAAAGAGAATTCACAGGCCATTCCACCCCCCCTGTCCATTACTAATCCTTTTGTGTCTAGGTATTACAGCTCATATGGTATGTAGGATTGGAGGCCTCATAAACTGCTAGACTCACAAGAAAGGCTGCTGCAGCAACACTACTGTGTACTCTTATGCTTCCCTTCTTTGTGCTTTGTTAAGCCCTGTGGACAAAATGACATTGTTAACCACCTGTGCCTCAGGAGTGTGCTACATCCATGCCTTGGAGAATCACAGAATCACAGAATAGACATGGTTGGAAACGACCTCTGGGATCACCGAGTCCAACCATAAGGGATTTCAAATCTTTTGCCAAAGCCAGCTGGTCTTGATTACAGGAAAACAAGTAAATGCATTTTAAATAAAAGTAGTGCATTCTGTTAGATATGTCTCTTGGCAAAACTGTACCACTGTGCTTCTCCTTAGTAGAATGTGATCCTGAATAGTAGTGTTGTGCTTGCTCTATCTCTGTAAATTTAAAGTACACGCTTGAGAAAGTGTCTTGCTGAAATAATCTGCCTAGCTTCAGCAAACACAAGTGATGGAAACACTTCAGCTTCCTTTCACATCATTTCTTAAATTTATCATTTTACTGTAACAAGAGAGGACATAAGTATTAGTTCTTTGGTCATCTAAGGCAAGATGTTATTTTTATTAACTATGAATTTATGATTATGTGGGCTAAATTTTTGAATAATAGAAGTACACAGTTGTGAGGACAATTCCTATTTGCTCATGCAAATATAAGACAGCTCTTGACATACACTGTTAGCCATTGCATCTGCAATTGAAATAAACCCAAGGCCAAAATGGTTGCACATTTTGTAATCTAGTATAGGCACATGTAGATTATCTAAGTGTTCCATATGTGTAAGAGAAACAGGAGTGTGCCTGAATGTGCATGAGTGGCAGACCAGAGTTTCAGATCACTTCCTGGTATTGCTTATGATGGGTATGCTGTGTGTCTTTCCTGTGTAGTTTCACTAGAGGCAATATGGGCACAGAAAACTTTTGCAAGCTAAGATGAAACTGGTACATGACTATAGAGATTTTAATTATTATGGATAAGGTTGTTTCTTTCCTGGGAAATCCCATTTGTATTCCTCCAAAATATCAGTGGTAGCAGATACTTTAGGGTGATCACAAAAGAGAATTTTGTCATTGTTTTATAAGCAGACAAATGAAATCCATGTAAAGCTTAAATTAATAGTAATCAAGAATTTGCCAATCAATATCTGATTCATAGCTCAACAAAAATCTGGGTTCTTAGAAGTAAAAACCGCTTGAGTCTTCATATGTTTTTTGTATTTCTGTCAGCCATCTGATCACAACATACTCATGGTAATGTGCTTCCTGCAGAATTCAGTAGAAAAATGTAGCTGGGAAGAAAACTGTTTCACTCCTGTCTGTTTCTCTCTGTTTCACATAGCAACATGGTAAGGTTCTGCCCCTTTTGAGTGTTTTCTTCACACTGCCTTCACTCTTCCTTCCCTTTGATCTTCCTTCTCACATCTGAGTCTTTCCTTCATGCATGTCCATAGGGAAAGCCTGAGTGTCCCATATTCTAATCTGTAACAAAGGGCTTGGATGTCTGCAGCCAGTGTGAGATGCACAGAGAAACCTGCTTTCAGAGCTACTGCCCCACAGCAAAGAAAGCAGTGAATGCTCTGTGAGGAGTAAGCTCGGGTTGGCTGTCCTAAACTGTTACTCTAATACTGAATTCCTTTTAGTTTATCCTGCATCTTAAATAGGCAGGTGGAACTGATGTAATTTAATAGGCAAGATATTAATGAGAATGACCTACATATAGAGGACACTGTCTGTAAACAAAATTGCATTTTGTTCATTAGCAACAGTACAAATCAATTCTAAGTAACAGAGACATCCTAATAAGAATTTTTTTTTTGGTACCTCTATCATGAAGGTGAAACTTAAAATAGTTTTGTAATATACACGTACAACAATAAATTATTAATCATACAGATATAAAATGGATCCATTCAGGAACATCCAGCTGCTACTTACAAAAAGGATGTTCTGAGGATTATGAGTAGGTCACATATTTAAAACTGTGTTACTGTAGTAGTGGGTAGATTAAGCAGATCTACTTACACTTTCTTTACTGAGGTTATTCCTAAATATACTAAGTGCAACTTACAGAAAGAATACTCCCTTGTCATTTGTTGGCTTGGAAACATGAATTTCCAAGAGGATGACACCAGGGGTGACTCGTTTCCTTCTCCGACAACGACTGGCATGTATTCGCAAGTGAGTGTTAAATGTGATATATTTGTAAGCTAGTTTCCAAGTTAATCAATTAGCTACATGAAGATGACCAAACAGAAACAAATCTTAGATTACTTACGGTCTGGATATATTTCTACCAGCTCTGCATGCACTAACAATGTGTTCAATGGTGGAAAAGCAGCAAAACAAGTTGTGGGGATCACTGCAAAAAATGTATGATCTATAGATTGAGTCAGGTCAGATGACAGTGGATCTAGAGATTACCAATGTAGAATTCCTCAGGTAGATCAATGAGACTATCTAATATTGATGTGGGTCAGAAGAAGCAACCTAGCAGAAAATGCGACTTTTAGGACTGATATAAACAAAAAAGGGTTCAGGAAACTCTGGCGGAATGAAGGAACAATGCACGTCTGGGCAAGAAAGTGAGGATCTAGTGGCTCAAGATATAAATTGAGAAGGGGAGAGTTCACAGGAAAACGTCACGTGCAATAGAATTTGAATTATGTGTATTAGAGGTTTTGAAATAAAAGAGTATAAATGGGCATAAAAGAAATTCCATTGCATGAAGTCTTTCCTTTCCAATAAAAAGCTGAATAACCCCAGAACCTACCATACTACCAGTTTTAGAACACAGACATATTACAGCTAATCAAAAGCAGTAAGGTAGAGTAAGTATTGGGATGTTTACCAGTTTCTCTCTACCAGCATTTATTTTTTAGAGTTGTAGCTTCTTTATATTGGAAGAGAGATGATTCAGAGGCCTCAGAAACTTTCACTTCTCTGCCACAGTTTGAGTCCAGCCCAGGTATTCTGAGGTGCCTGTGAAGAAGTAAATGCTCCCACCCTTGCACAATGCCAGCGTGCAGTTTTTACTCTCTGCCTTTATGTGAACAATCCCACCCCAGATGGAGCCCACACTCCCCAAACTCTCCTTTTTCTGCGTCTGTCACACCTGTGGCCTGGCTGTGTTCAGGCAAATTCCCAGTAACTCACACCAACCACTTTTAATTGGAAGATAAATAAAACAATACTGAACTCAGGCAAAGGCATTAAAGAAATTACAAGCAGTTGCTTGTAATCACAGCTTAATGACAGGGAGATTGCAGACACTGAGAGGAATGATGAACTGAGCCAATAGATGGTTCACTATCAAATAGCCCAAAAAGGGAAGCATTACTTATGGGACATTGACTCATCTTTATCTGTCAGCAGTGAAAACACAAGTAGGCTTGCCCTTTTGAAATGTAAACAGAAAATTATGCCTCCAACACAAACCCAAGCCATTAAAAAGGCAGCTTTTATTCCTTCTGATAATGTTCAGGAACATAAGGCAGTAGCACTGATGTGGCTCCACAGCTGTTGCCAGGGGAAAGTAGGAATGTAGCCTGCCACATCTGGGGTGACATCTTTGAAGAGGCACTTAATCTGCAGTGCTGAGGTATGCTAAGCCTCTTTGCTTTTCTTTACCAGTTCTCAAGCTAATACTACTCCTGGAGAGCAATGCTGATTTCAAGTCAGTGGGTGAGATGAAAGAACAATTAAGGACAGTGATGCTTTATTCATTGTGGAAAATATAAAGACAGGACAATAGCATAATTCCTTGATCACTCCGGCAGAAGATTTACTTTGCCACACTTTAAAGTTGTAGGTTCCCGGCTTCTAAAACAAAAATGACAGGAATTCTTAATCACTGATTATGTGTTTTGTGAGTTGAAGGGGGGCACTGAAAGACTGGAAAATAAAAGATATCTGCTGCTATTACACTGATGTGTTTCTATTGGATAAAAGGCTTTTCTTCTCCGTAGCTCTTCAGAAACAATTTGCCAGTATTGCTAGGCAGGCATTACACAAAGAGAGACATCAGGTAAAGAAACACAAGAGAAACTTTAATAAGTAGGAATGCCTTTATGGCACTATCCCCATTTTCTAATAGTCGAAAAACTCACAAGACAGACCTTTTTTTTTTTTTTGGTGGCTGCTTAAAAGAAAAAAAGAAGAGGAAGAAAAAATAAAAGACAGGGAGGTGTGAAAGAGAAAGAGAAGTCAGAAATTCTCATCTCAAATATCTAGTCCAAAGTTTCCTCTCGTTGGGAAGGGGTAGCGTTTAATCCAAAATCAGAATGCAAGGCTGAGTCAATACATACAATAAGATAGCTGGACATTTCAATCTTCAGATTGGTGTGCTACACGCAAGTCTTCACTGGGCTAAATACTAGAGTATGGAATTAGGATATTGCAACTTAAAAGTGAGCTCTGCACTTCAAATAAAAACTTTTTTAGTATTGAAAGTAATTTATTTTTTTTTTTATTCCGTCTTGAATGGTGAAATGACATTAACTTTTATTTTTTAATGTTTTAGGAGCTTTTACATCCGGGTGTACGATACCTAGATAATACTACCCAAGTAATGAATCTAACTTTATATACAGACGGTTGTGTATTTGTATTCCTATAAACATATATATCCACTTGCACACAGACATACACACAGCTTAGGGTTATTTTTTCAGTACAAAATTTAGCCCTACTCATGCATGTCGGTCTTTATTATTAACTGAGGGTGTACCATTGGAACATATTGATCAGTCAAAGAAAAATTTCACCAAGGAAGCCCAGACTGCTGCTCTGGACTAAAACACAAGAGGTTGTTCAGTAGTGGGCCAAAACTCATGGTTCAGTCCAGGCTTTTGCTAAACAAACATAAAAATTCCTATTCCTGCTCACAGTCCCTCAGAATTGCTCTGTTTAAAGCAGACATATCAGGCCAGAAATTTTAGAATTTTCTAATCTCTGTGCCTGATTTGAAAAAGGAAGATAATCCCTGAAATAAAGAGCAGTAAGCCATTTATTTTTTTAATTTATGAGGAAATGTCATAGAAATTGTGTAGTGCAGGCCAGGGCCTATGATAAACCTTCAAGAGAATTTTTAAGGATGCTGCCATCCCGTCAGGTTCACTAGAAAAAGTAATTTGGATAGCAGTCTCCCGTTTCCCTTCTGTCTCTGATGGGCTGTGTGGCTATGGACAGGTCATTCGGGGTTTGATCCAAAACTCATTAATGTCAAGAAAAAGACTGCCATTGTCTTCAGTGATCTTTAGATTGGGATCTGTGTTTCTGCTTCTCACCTGAATTCTACTAACTTCCATCGTATGTATTTGAAAGCTGGAATCTTTCTGTGCTTCGGTATTCTCGTCTCTAAAGGGTCTGTGAAGGGACAGCCTAATCAGTATTATTTATTATAACATTTTAATACAAAATCTTAACCAAAGACCTAAAAAGGTGAATAATGAAACAAAAAAAAAAACACAACAAAAAAAGGCTGTGAAGTTGTGCTAGGAAAAGCAAAAAAAATAATATTTATATCTGAAATGTTGTTAAAGATCTTCCTAGACTTAAGGGGCAAAAGTAATTTTTTCTGCTGTTGTGGTAGGATTTGTGCATCTAAATTGCTGTTGTTAAGTGGCTGAGAGATGGTACAGGAGAATGGGGAAAGGGAGCATTAGATGAATGATACAGAAATCACGTCAGTACTTTGACTTTCTGGGACGTGCATCAGGTCTGCTGGACAGGTGCTCGTGTTCATTTCTCAATAGACCTTTCAGGTTGGTTTTGTTTGTTTGTTTGTTTTTGGTACAATTTTCTATCGATACTTGGAGACCTAATTCAGTATGGAATTCACGATTCACAAGAGCAATTTCTCTCCTATTTCACTATCTCTAGGAATTTTTTTCTCTTTTTTTAACCTTCTCCACTACCATCTAGCTAGAGATGAGGCCAAATCCATTCCCTAAGACTGTAGTACTTTCTGCTTACAATGCCAGTTTAAGGAAATGGCCCTGGTGGGAATCACATGCCTAAAACTGGTAGCAAGTCTTGACTCTTGTCCAAGAGTTTTCTTGCTGCAAAGTATGCTCAGCCTCAGTGCCATGTGAGGCTGGTAGGAATTTGTTAACCATGTCCAGGAGATCATCTTCATAGTATTAGTTCACTTACCAGTTGACAACTGATAAAGAAAGTAGAGTTCCCTGTCTTCAGCTGTTTCTCTCAAAACAACATGAAGGAATTGGATCACCTGGGTCACCTCAGATGCTCAACTTAGTTAGGGATTAAGTAAAAGATGGATCTCCAGAATAGGTGAAACTTTTACTAAAATGCTGTGCACAAATAAATCTTTTCTGTGAGATATCCTTTGAATTTTCTAGATATTTGTAAAAATAAAATAATCCTGTAAAACCCAAAGAATAAATCAATGCCATTTTAACAAACTGAAATTTACAATTGATGGTAAAATTGTACATTTTAGGAATTAAAGAGCTTTACATGTTACTAAATCCAGTGCTAAGAACATTGTACAGACACTAAACTATTTATATGCAATAAGGTTGAATCTTACTATTGTTAGTCAGGATTTGGAAGCCATTCTAATTTTGAGACAAAGATTTGTCACAGGAGCAACTAACACAGAGGTAGAAAGATGCCTGTCTACTCTAGTGCTATTTGGTGACAAACTTCCATGGACTTATAGGGCTGAGTTCTTCAATAAAATCTTTGTTCTAAAAAGTCTTCAGCATTGAGATTATTTGTGAAACACCTGTTTGGATTTCACTGGATAGGAATAATTGCTTTTCTCATAGTTTTCTCATGTTCCGGTCAGAATCAGAAGGAGCAGAGATGTATTTAAAGAATCATAAAGACAAGTCGAGTTCTACAGTAAAACCATTTTTCAGAAAAAGCTCATGCTTGTGTAAGTTACATATAAAGGGTAAGCCGTAGACCTTCATGTGGAAATTTTTTTGGTGCTCTTTAAATTTCTGAGTGAGCTCTTTCTAGTGATAGCTAATAACACAGATCTAACAAAGGGCATTAGAAAAGCAGAGGAGAAAAGGTTTGGCCATGTCTCATACATCTGCATGTCTCCTACATCTTCATGTCTCCTACATCACAGATGTCTCTCTGAACCATCAGTATTTTAGGTAGATGGATCACTTTGTTTTCTTCTTCTACCTTTGGAGACCTTCTTTTTGTCCCTATGTGGGAAAGGCAAAAACTGTCTCCTTTTCCACATTGCCAAGAACCAGCAGAGCATTTGGTTTGTTGTTCTATTTTGGTATTTAAGTGGACAGCTGGGAGAAGTAAAAAGACCTTAAAATGCCATGGATATGTAAAATCAGGCAGTGGGTAGATGAAGGAAACAGCAGAGCATGGTTAGACAGGAACTGGGAAAGGCTGCTTTAGAAAGTGAAATGGCTTTTGGCCCTGGAAGAGCTACATCTGAGTGCTGGTCCCAGACTGCCTGTGGTAGCTGGTGGTGAGTGTGGAACACTGCCACTTTAAAAATCTATTTACAGGTGCTGTGTCTGTATGGACAAATTATTTTCTATAATTACCCATATTCTTTTGAAGAAAAGATCCCCAGGAGTCCCTCAGATGATAACGCGGTAGAATGACTGAGCCACACAATGCAGCATCTCCCTCCACAGAAGCAGCCATTGAGGTGAAGTGAGCTGAAGCTGCCCCTGCCACAGCAGGTAGCTCAGCACACTTACTTGCCTGAAGTGTAGATGTCTGAATGAATATAAATTCCCTCCCCCTTTCAAAATACCACACCATCCCACTGCTCTGCATGTGTCAGCTTGCCCAGCTGTACCCTTTTATGCCTCTTATAGACAGATACACAAAAGCTTTGTGTGCTAAACATTAGTTCTGCCTCCAAATTATGCACATTTTCATTAATATATATATATAGTTACAAGGCTTGTAACAGGGAGCCCAACTGGACAAGCTGTAGGGTTATGAGCAAACTTTGGAATTACACAAGGAAAACCAGAACAAAACCCAAACTGCTACCTTAAGAGGGATGGGGCTTGCATTCAAGCATAGTGAACAAGAACACTCCTCACCCCCAATGTATCTCTCTTGAGGCAACTGGGGTGCCTCCTTTCCCCCCCCTCCCAGTCTAACCCTCTAAAATGCCACTATAGGAGACTGGAATGTTACTTGAATGAATGCCTGTGAGATGCTGCAGTACTGTGTCAAGGCAAGATAATGGAAACCTGCAGACATATACAGACATAAGAAGCTAGTCTCTATTTTAATTCTAGTGTTTATATTGTGGTAGGGGGTGAACTACAGTATATGAACAATACCTGGTATTCAAGATTGTAAGTTGCCATAAAATCAAAACCCTTTGCCCTCTGTGGAAACAACAGCTTCAATAGTTGAAATCAGTGGGAGAAGGACGCTGCTCTGCTCAGCAGATTGCAGTGTACTATGGAAATGCCCTAACAAACCTGAAATAAACTGGTTTGGGGACTAGGAGCAGGAGAGCTAGGCAGATCTGTACAAGCTAAGGTTGTTTTGCATGCTGTCTTAGGCAGAAAACTTTTGTGATCCAAGATAGATCATTTAAAGCTAGCTCAACCACAGAAAGCCAGAGAAATTTCATTTCACACAGCTTTGAAGGCTACAGTATCAAGACCCAACTCTGGAAGTGTTCAAGATCAGGTTGGATGTGGTCCTGAGCAACCTGATCTAGTGGGAGGTGTCCCTGCCCATGCAGGGGGGTTGGAACTAGATGATCTTTAAGGTCCCTTCCAACTCAAACCATTCTATGATTCTATGATCTACAGTATTTAAGCTAAATTTTTACAACACTTTTAGGGACAGAAATAAATACTCTTAAGACAATCTCTTTTATATTTGGATAAGAAAACTCTCACCCTTTTCTCTCCACTGAATGCCCAGGGCTTAGACTTCTGCCTTTGAGGTAGACACCTTTTAAGGGATATAAATCCCCATCTCTACCTTTTCAGACAGCTAGAACAAAACATTCACTTCTCTCAGTGCTGTGCTAATTGTCAATCCTAAATGCAGCAATGTAATTAGAATCCTAAAATCATACACAACAGAGCATAGTTAATTTTCTGCTGTGGCTTTGTCTCCATCTGATAGTTGGACCATATGAGCCTTTGGGGGTATGTAATCTCATTAATATACAAGACATTTAGATCCACATGTCTCTTGGTGCACTGCTGAGCAACCATGTAAAAATCCTGCATTTCATCAGCATACTAGCCGAATAAATGACCAAAGCCACTGCATGTCAGAAAACAGTATTCCTTGAGATATAAATATTGAGATCTTTATAAAGGTAATGGTAGACCTATCTGAAAAATTAACTACTGCCTTTCCCCCTACTTTTAAATTTAATCCATTGTTTTGCTCACTGTACCCTATTTTGCTCACAGAAGAAGAATAAACATTTACTACAGCAAAAGTGTCCAATTATAGAAACAGTTATTGAGCTCTGAACTTCAAATTACCTCTAGCATTTGACCCCATCTTATCCTGTATTAATCTAGAAGATTGGGAAGCCATTCCACTTTGGCCATCTCTTTGGTAACCCTACCAAAACAGCATGTGGAAGGTGTGTGTGATTTCCAAAACTGCATTGTAGTCTGGAGCTGCAGAACTCCATATAACAACACTGTGTCCTGAGATTAAAGGACTTAAACAATTTGTTAGTGTAATCTCTGATATTTTTTCTAAAGCCTTATCAATGGAGACCTTATTTAAAAGAGATCTTATCAATGTATATAAGTATCTCAAAGGTGGGTGCAAGGAAAATGGAGCCAGATTCTTCTCAGTAGTTCACAGTGGTGTCAGAACAAGGGGCAACAGGCACAAGCTGGAAGTTCCATTTAAATATGAGGAAAAATTCTTTACAGTTGTTCTGGTTTGGTTTTGTGGGTTTTTTGGTACTCGGGAAGGGCCCCAGGAGTGGCTCCCATAAGAAGCTGAGAAGCTCCCCCTGCTCCAAAACCAGCCAAGAAGCCATTAGTGGAACAATAGATGCACCTCTGCCATTAACATAGGGAAGTATTAAGAGAACACCTGAGCAGTGAAGAACTTAGGGGAGAAGAACGGTGCTGGAGAAGCAGAGTAGTGCTGGTGGTTGGTGAGGAAGAAGGGGAAGAAGGTGCCCAAGCAGAGGTTTCTCTGCAACCCATGGCGAGATGGCAGCTGTCCCCCTGCACTCGTGGAGGAACGTGGTGGAACATTCCCTGAAGGTGCCAGGAGGGGTGAACTTGGCCAGTGGACTTGGATTTTGTGGCCAGTGGATTTGATGCCAGTGGACTCTGACTGCGCAGCTGTGGAAGATCCCGGCACCAGGGGAGTTTGTTCCTGAAGCAGCCCCTGACTCTGTGGGAAGCCCAGGCTGGAGCAGCTCCGGACCTCGTGGGAAGGACTCATGAAGGAGAGGTTGGTGGAGGACTCTTTGCCATGGGAGGGACCCTGTGGGGAAGCAGGGCAGGACTGTAAGGAATCCTTCTTCCTGAGGAGGAAGGAGCAGCAGGAACCGCCAGCCTGTGAATTGACTCTAAACCCCATCCCCTGTCCCCCTGTGCCGCTGGGGGGAAGGAGGGAGAGAAACCGGGAACAAAGGGATTTGGGCCCGGGAAGAAGGGAGGGGTGGGGTAACATCTGCAAGCCCTGCTCTGTGTGTGTCTGTGTCCTGTGGGCATCTGATTAGTGTGAAATTAAATTATTATTTTTTCCCCAAGTTGAGTCTGTTTTGCCTGAGACCTTAATTGGTGAAGAACCCTCCTTGTCCTTCCTCTTGACCCATGAGCCTTGTCCTCCTCATCCCAGTGTGTGGGGGGGAGTTGAGTGAGCGGCCGTGGGTCTGTTCCTTTTGTTTTCTTGTTGGGCCCAAGCCACAGCAGTAAGGGTGATGGAGCACCGGAATAGGCTGCCCAGGGAGACTGTGGGGTCTCCATGTCTGGACATATTCACGACCAGCCTGGATACTATCCTGTGTAAAGTGCTCTAGGTTATCCTACTTCAGTGGGAGAGTTGGACTAGATGGCCTCTAGAGGTCCCTTCCAACTCCAGCAATTCTGATTCTCTGATTCTGTGAAAAGAGCACTCACTAATCAAATAAAGATTGTCATCCCCCAATCACAAGGGTGAAAAAGCAAAATGTATTTACAAATGTTCAGAAGAATACCATTAACTGGAAGCTGGCAGGAAAGAAGGCCACTGTCTTCCCAAATCCTGGCTCAAATTTCAGTCAACAATAAATACAGCACAGTGGGTCATTTGCCTGTAACAAAAAAAAATTCTAAATTACAAGTTAAGAAATCTTCAAGTGAGATGAGGGTCTATACTAGACATAATTTAGGAAAAAGGAGTTGCCCAATAAAATAAAACCGAACAAAGATAATGTAATGTACCCAGAAACAAGTGAAACCAGTTAAAAAAAGTTCAGATACTCAGTATAGTGTCCAGGCTTCTCACTTTCTAGTGTGCACTACCTTGGTGCCTCAGTCAGGTAGTTTGCACTCTTTTCTAATTTCACAACTAGCAAATCTTTCCAATTCTACTAAAGGACCTGGGTCTTCTTTGCTCAGCACTTGAATTTCTAGAACTTGCATTAGGTAGCAGTGGAGGGAGGAGTCTGGCTTTGTGCACTTAGGACTTGAAACTGTATAACTCGCTTCTCATTTCCATCAGTTTGTGTGGTGGAGACTTGCAGCTTTTCAGTGATTGACTCAACACCAAAGCAGAAACAAAGTGAGGCTGTGTACAAGGAGTGAAACAAGTGCTTCTGACCTGTGTTACACAAAATTTAGTAGAATACTTCAAAAAATGTTCCCAGGAAAATATTGTGTTTTGTTATGTTTTCCACTGTATTGGCAAAACTTAGATTTTTCAGAAAAAATACCAGCATTTTTAAGGGCCTTGTTTCACTCTCTAATATTGACCAATGACAACAGAGAGTTTGCAATCAAAGAAATTAAGGAGGGAAGAGATTTATCTGACCTCTGCACTACCTTTTCCTCTGTATACTGCAGAACAGTTTTATATAGAAGGGGTTCCTGTTGGCCTCATTTTTATTATAGTTACTTATCTTGAGGGTTATTTCCTTGTCAGAGTTTCTTCACCACATGTTCCCACTGAAGCTGTCTAAACAAATCTCAGAGAATTTGATGGATTTCAGAAGTTTAATTTTCTGAGGGATCTTTCAGTTTGCACTACGTTGAACAAAGGGACCTAACAAAAACTGTATCAGTCACCAGCTTCCCAACTCCTGACATCAGCTCATGCACACTGCTGCACTAGCTCTTTTGCAGATCCATCCAGTCAAGCACATGGTCTGAAACACTGGTCAGCAGCAGAAGCTTCAGAGAAATGTGCACAACCCTGCAGTACATTCATAATCTGATCTCTGTAAATGTTGTTCTGATTTCAAATAGGGAGAGTGTAATTTAAATTCTCAAGCTTGCAACTTCTTTTTTTATTTTAGAGCACATGATACAAAAACATCTAAATTACCATGCTGGATGGGCTTGTTATCCACCGAGGCGTGTCTTTTCTGGGGACTCTTGCTGAATTCTTGTCCCCAAAGACTTTCTGTTGCTTTTAGTTGAACCATCTTTGGTGGAAGAGAATAGCCTTCATAAAATCTCATCCTGTCTTCTCCTCTGGGGAAGCAGTTCAACTGGGATTTCTTGTTTGTCTCCTGTGTTGACTCAAGAGTCACCGAGTGTTTTATTTGTGGGCTATGGATAAATGTGTCTCTTTCATTTTTCAGAAAGGCGAGATTGCTGACACGCAGAGAAAATCGGTGGATATAAACTTTGCACTTACAAGCATCTGCAGCAGACAACAGAGAATATGTAGTGCTTGAGAGGATGCCTTTTAAAATGCTATAAAGTTTCATACATTAGTTCCAAGTTTATTTGTAATATGTCTCTTTTGCAGTTTGAGATAACTTTAATTTATTTTTGAAGCTATGCGAATTATAGTAGAATGTTAATTTCACTCTTCTTCTAATAGACTATATTGATAAAATAAGCTTTTCTTCGTTGAATTAAGACTTCGTGAATAACAGTTTTAAAATGCTATGCTTGAATTTACTGCCTTGAGGAAGCAGTTAGAAAAGAAATGTAAGTTCTTTGTGAGCTTATTTCACAACAGTATTTTTAAAAAGTGTTTAGAAATATATGAAATACCAGCATATAATTAATAGAATACTCTTTAAAACACATTGTTGAGATTTACCCTGTTACCTTTAAAAGTATGTGAATGAGATTCCTATCAAACTGTCCCACAGCCAAAACTTTCAACTGTCAGTCTAGCTTGCTGCCTGAAATCCTGCTCTGAAGGAGAGAGTTTTTGGATTCAAACATCATACCACCTGTGACTAGTGTGGGATATCGTAGCAGCTTCTATGTTTGCTCACATATACTATTTTTTCCTCTCCAGTCTTTTATGCATATTCCTGAACATTTAGAGGAAGAAAAATGAGATATTAGTGGGTGGATTACCTGTCTAAATCATGATGCAAAATTCCATTAATTAACTTCAGCATATAATTTACAATTCAATCAATCTTTGTTTATTTTCAGTGATGGAAAACCCACCATGACTGTAGGTAACCTGGCCTTGGCATTTGTCATCTGACACTACAAAAAAATACTGTATTTTTATTCTGAGTGTGTCTAGCTGCAACTTCCAACCTTGGAATATTACTTTAATTTATCAGTGGGTTATTTTTCTGCAAAGTAAGCCTGCTTTTGCCAGTTAATTGGGCCACACCATTCCCCCATCCAACCTCATCTCTCTTTCTCATTTTCAGTCTTTGTTCATCTCTTGGATTGCATATATTATCTTGCACTGTGTCTGTTAATCTGCTGTCCTCAACCCCACCGACATTCAGCATCCCAAATTCACCTCTTTTTTGATGTGAACACGGTGCATTGGCCAACCTCTCTGTTCCAGTGAAGTAAACATCTAACTGATCTTCAGCCAACTCCTGCCTGCAGTTTCAGTTTTTCTGCAAGGTCCCAGCCACTGGCCAGAAGCAGCCTGTTGTCCACTCTGTTGGGAGCCTTATGCAGCTCTTGCAAAGGAGGGTTGTGCTGAGGCTCAGACTATACTGCAAGACAGTTCAAGGCAGGACCAGACAAATGGGATGCCAGTGGTTCCTGAGCAACACATACTCCACCAATGTGTTATTTTTTTTAGTTAACAACACCATCAAGGTTTCTTTACTTCACTTTTTTTATAAGCACCGTTGTAATGTTGCAACGTGCCAAGCAGTGTTGTAACCTACCAAGAACTAAAGTTTTTTGTCTACCTTGACCATAGCAAGGCTTTTGACACAGTCTCCCATAACATCCTTGTGAGCAAGCTCAGAATATGTGGGAAAAAAGAATGGATAGTGAGATGGATTTAAAAACTAGCTAGACAATAGAGCCCAAAGAGTGCTGGTTGATGGTGCCAAGTCCAGCTGGAGACCTGTAACTAGTGGAGTCCCTCAGGGATCAGTGCTGGGTCCAGTCCTGTTCAACATCTTTATCCATGACCTTGATGACAGGACAGAGTGTCTTCTCAGCAAGTTTGCTGATGACACCAAGCTGGGAAGGTTGGCTGATTCACCTGAAGGCTGTGCAGCCATTCAGTGAGATTTGGACAGGCTGGAGAGCTGGGCAAAGAGGAACCTAATGGGGTTCAACAAGAGCAAATGCAGAGTCCTGCACCTGGGAAGGAACAACAAAACACACCAGTACAGGCTAGGAGGGGATCTGCTAGAGAGCAGCTCCATGGAGAAGGACCTGGGAGTCCTGGTAGACAACAAGTTATCTGTGGGACAACAATGTGCCCTTGTGACCAAGAAAGCCAATGGTATCTTGGGGTGAATTAGGAGGAGCGTGTCCAGCAGATAGAGGGAGGTTCTCCTTCCCCTCTACTTAGCCCTGGTGAGACCTCACTTGGAGCATTGTGTCCAGTTTTGGGCTCCCCAGTTCAAGAGGGACAGAGATTTACTTGAGAGAGTCCAACAGAGGGCTGTGAAGATGATTAAGGGACTGGAACACCTGCCTTATGAGGAAAGACTAAGAGACCTGGGGCTTTTCAGTCTGGAGAGAGAAGACTGAAAGGTGATCTAATTAATGTCTATAAATGCATGAGGGCTGGGCATCAAGAAGAAAGGGATAACCGCTTTTCACTTGTGCCCTGTGATAGGACAAGGGACAATGGATTCAAACTTGAGCACAGAAGTTCCACCTCAACATGAGGAAGAACATTTTACTGTCAGAGTTACAGGGCACTGGAACAGGCTGCCCAGAGAGGTTGTGGAGTCTCCTTCTCTGGAGACTTTCAAGACCTGTCTGGGTGCCTTTCTGAGTATTCTGCCATAGTTTTTTTGGTCCTGCTCTGGCAGGGGTGTTGGACTTGATGATCTTTGGAGGTCCCTTTCAACCTCTAACATTCTGTGATTCTGTGGTTCTGTGATTCTGTGATTCTGTCTCCATCCATGAACCTGTGCTGCTTTCTGAATGGAAGACAAAATATTCCACTGAGTTTTCAGTCTTCCCTTCTCTGCCTTTTACAGAAACTAAACTAGTTTCTTGCTTGCTTCAGGAACCAAAGACCATGAAAGTGTCCTGAAACCTCTAATCCTCTTTGGTACTGTGCTGATTGTGGTTTAATATTTACAGACAGAGTTTCAGCTGCTGAGCAAGATGTGAGAGACTGAGAAGTTGAATACAGACTGAGGGGGAAGAAAGAGAAGTTTAAAAAAACACAATAGAAGTCAAATGGACATTCTTTCTCTCTTTCCTCCTGCCTTCACACACTCACACAGATTTTGCCTTCTTAAGCACTTTCCCACTGACCTTTTTTTTTTTTTCTTGTCTTGCTTTTATTTCTCTCTGTATATACTGAGGGAGAAAAAAGGTACGCAGCCATTTTTATGAGAATGTTGACTGAGAATGGTCACCATCTGTGCAAACTGTTAGAGACTGTGACTTCCTCTTTGCTTTCTTCTCCATCAGATGGAAAACCTCACTTCTTAAATAATTCGGGGAATATTATTATCCATCACCCTCATGGCCATCCTTCCCCTTGCTGTCCCCCTTCACATGATTGTCATTTTCCAGTTAAAACATGCTTCTCCCTTGCCTGAAAGGGCCTCTTTAATAAAATAGACATCCTGTTTAACATTTGAGGGGGTGACTAGTTAACACCAGAAGCTCTGATGCAATTATTTGGGTATTGAAACAGAGAGGCATAGCATGCTCGTTTAATTAGCACAGCAAATAATTCTATTTACCACTTATTTGTAGGGTAAAGAATCTGCCCCCCCTCTTCCTTACTCTCCCTTCCTCTACTGCTGCATGTTAGACTTTAGAAACCTAGAGGATGACATCTAGGCCCATAAAGTTTTGCAGTTTAGCGTAGATAGATTAAATTTGCCTAACTAAACATGGGAAAACCTCTAATGTTTGTCTTTTATACTTCTCAGGCACAGCTTGTCTGGTTGAAAACAGCACTGCCCCAGGTGCTGTCGTTTCTCACTAGCTGGAGGTTCCAATACGTTCATATAGGTGCTACCTTATATATTTCAAGAAAAAACAGTGGGCTGAGCTCAGCCCCTCCTGATTACTGCTAACTTAGCTGATTTTACCTGAAGGGAAATTTGGAGCTCTGCCAGCACAGATGAGCTGATGGTGGTCACTGTCAGGGAGGTGCAGTAAAGGTGCTGATAAGCGGGAAAGGCTGTAATAATTATCTGCACAACTGTTTGTTAAATGGACTTCTGCCTTTAGTCTTAGACTGTAGACAGACATCTTGTAGATCTATCTATGTCTACTGAAACAGTCATTACTGTCCCCAGCATCTTTCTGTCCATGTGGGATCTGGCAGCCCTGCAGATGGGCTCCCTTGACCCAGCCCAGTCCAAAGAAGCCAGATGAACTTCAGGGAAGTGCTCTGCTAGCTCTTCTGTCTGAAACATGGCAAAGTCTGGCAACTCCCAGCAAAAGAAGAGCAGGGAAGACAAGCTGTTCAGCTTGCGTTGGTTACTGACAGAACTAAGACCACTGTCAACTTGTTTAGCTGTGTTTAGATTAGACATTTGCAGTAATTTACCTGCAATATTTTCTGTTTGCTCATGCAGGCAATTCCCCAGAATACGTGCTGAGTTTCAAGATCTCTGTCACTGAAAATGATCCTGGTCTTAAATATGCTTTAAAAAGGTACATGAACTTGTTTTCAGCCTTCTAGAATTTATTTTCACCACTATTTTTACAGGGCTTTATTACACCAGTGCTAGCAATGCCATTGCCCTTCACACTTATGTGGTAACTTCCGTGAGCGGTTTTCTAAGTTCTTTTACTGCTACACACTGGCTTGGCTCCTCAAAATGCTGCAGGAGTAGGGCAACGTAGTTCTGGATCTCAGTGTGAATTAAGAGAATAGGCTAAAGATTTGGAGTTGTAACTTCTGATCAAAGAAAGATTCTGCAACGGAGAAAGTTTCAGAGACAATAGAGAGGCTGGTTGAATTTGTGGGCATTAGGTTTACTCCGTGATCCTCTTTCAGGCACTCTTTCTAAACCAGTCAGATGTGTACCAAGTGGCCACAGTGCAGTGAGGAACTCTGCAAAATTGGAAATGGACACTGGAGGTTATATTTTTGAAGCATGATACTTTAAGTTGATTAAGATGATTTTCAATGTTTTCTTTTGTTTATTTTTTTAAAAGCTTATTTCAAGCCTTGAACCTCACAAGAACCCTCCATTTTATTGTAGGTGAGGTTGCTGTGTTGTTACATGAAGGAGGTGGGTATGACTCCTTGTAGACCTTTCTTAACAGCACCAGAATGTCACGGTCTCTCCCTGTTGCATGCCCTCCCGTACCTGGGTCAGCTAGTCAGTCAGACAAGCAAATAGTCTTCCAAGCTTAGACATCTGATTTTGCTGTGCTAGCAGTGCAGAAGAGGGACAGTAGAACTGAGTGGCAAAGATATGACACAGGCAAATTGCAAGAATGTCTCTTTTTAATACAATAAACCTGACAAGTCTGAATAATGTAATTTAGCATTTGGAACAGATGGGTGGCGTGTCATCTGCTATCACTCCTGTTGCTCAACAATGCTGTTTAAAACAAAAGTGTGGGTTTTGAACCAACATACTTCTCCCATTACTTGCTCACTTTTTCTTGAAGAAGAGTCGCTGCTGTGAATCCTCTCACCTACCTTTTGAAGTGCAGATGCATTCTCATTAGATTAAATCAGCCTCACTTAGCAGCATAAGTGAAGCTTGTAAAAACAATGGTCTTGTTTGCTTACCCTGGTGTAAATCAGGATCAAGCTGACTGACAGCAACAGATTTATACCCTGATGCAAAACTGAGGTAAGTTCAGAATCAGGCCAACTGACTTAAAGTATATTGTCCTGAGTTGAAGGCAATTGATGAGGAGTTTTATGTTTAGTCTGAATTAATCTTTAACTGCTTGCTTGCTAGAGAAGCAGAAGAGATAGCCATTAGTCTTTTCGTCTCAGGAAAATATGACACTGTCTTTGAACTTTAATGGTGTGCTGTACAATTTTATGTATGCAAAGTCATAGCGTTCAACCGAGCACCGAAGCTGATTAAACAGTTACTTCACTAAGTTCAAGAGGGACAAAGGCAGAGGAGTGAGGACTTGCTGAGTATCTGCACTGTGTAAGAGAAGCATCTGTTAAAATTGCAGTGGCCCCAGTTGCATTTTTTAATCAGAAAAATGAATCTTGAAAAATGGAAGAGTGTTTGTCACTTGAATACTTTCTGCTGCACTGCTTTTAGAAAAGATATGATTGATATCTCAAAGTTCTCAGTTACAGAGAGATGGTCAATGCAATGGCCAGTGCCCCACTGTAGTAATAAAATGTCTAGACAGCAATTAACATCCATTTCCCTTAAGAATGCAACTGTGTCATCAGCAAATCTTTACTACTTTGTGAGGGACCAATCTAAATATGTTTAATCATTAATCAATTTCCAAAATCTGAACAGGATTTGCTTTTCATGGGCTTTGTCTTCAAAACTGCAGTCACTTTATGAGGTAAAAAACAAACCTAAGGGGGATTATTTTGGCCGCAGTCCAGTGGGTGAGCCTGCTTAGAAGATCACTGGTGCTGTGTCTTGTTTGGGAACATTGCGCTCTTTCTGCATACGTTAGCACTTTCAGTTTCCTTGATTCTTTTCTATTTCCTCTTTGTCTGTGTGTATTCATAGCAAGCAGCAGCGGCTGAAAGCAGCGAGCGAGATTCTGTGCACAGACCAGTCCTGTAATAGCTGGCAACCGTATCTGTCTTGTGAGCTGGCTTTGAGAAATACTGCTCTTTCCTCTCTCTTTGAGCACTACTTCTCTTTCCCCAGAACTATTCTCCCAGCCAATGGTGAAGTCTCTCACAGGTCACAGATTGCTGTGCTCACATGGGATCACACTGAACTTCCTGTCAAGTACAGGGAGCAGGAAGTTATTTCTTAGCTTCCTACAATTAAACAAAAAATTCACTGTGCTCCTGCCACACACAACTACCAAAAGGGCTTCAAGCCCATCAAGAAAATAAGATTATACATACCATAAGTAGGGAGGGAATCTGACCTGCAGAACCATGATCACTACAGTAAACACAAACTACTTTAAGTGCACCAATGCCAGCACTGGATTTACCCTGATTTACTGTATCATAACTGAGCTCAGCCATGGTCAATGAATACATCAAAGAACTTCAAGAAGAAGAAAACGACACAAGCTGATGTCCTTTGGAAACTCCTCTGTTTTTTCACTTTGAGAGCTGGAAACTTTTTCTTTTAGCTTATACTCTGCTTCAGAATTAATTGTTCTTGCCAAACGAGTGAGAAATGTGAGTGATGGCATTTCTGGAACACAGTGGTGTTTGGCAAGACATTTTCTGCTGCACCCAAGGACGATATAGGCAACACTAAGCTTTCCTTACAGGTTTTATGACGTGATTTATAAAGACAATATTTCTGGCAGATCACTAGTTTCCCACTTGTAGTACAAGCTCCCTATGAAAGAAACACCACAGCTGTGTAGAAAAGGACACATTGCTTCGGTTTATCTACACTGCTTGGGCAAGTGGACTGCACGTGAGGGTCCTAAATAGAACCTAGAAAGAGGGATTTCAGACCCTGGGCTGAACGTTAGCCACCAGTACAGCTTCCAGGGTGGTAGTAATGTCCTCTTCAAGCAGATATTGTTTGAAACCTGTGTATTTGTGAAAGGAAAGGATCCTCCCCCTTCCAGAAACACTCATTCAGATGGAGATGTAACAAGATGCAGGTTATGGAGAAAACAATAGAGAAAAAGACCCATTACAACGGGCTCTGCTGCCTGGTGCCCCATGCCACAGCCATGCTTGAGGAGCATAGGAGGGAGGGCAGAAGATGCAGGGACAAGGCCTTTGAGAAGGGCTCTGTAGTTGCCTATAGCTGGTGCAACAACTGTGTGCCAAAGATGCCTTCTCTATGTTGCTGGTTTTCCCTCTTGCAGTAACCAGACCACTTGGAGGGTAGTTTTGGAAGGGGCCAAAGATATGTGTGTTGGCTTCTGGAGCTAGTCTTGACCTGAGATTGAGATGTAGTAAGGATGTACACATGGAGTCAAGAGTCTGGAAGGACTGTCAAACCCACAGATTAGAAAATGTAGTCTTCACAATATAGTTGAGGGATAAATGACATTCCACCTTGAAATGATCTGCAATTTGCCAATTTGCCTTTAAAAAATCCAGTGCAATGGTACTGCCAAACCTTACGCTCTCCTGAGCACACTGTTTAACACCTGAGTTTCCCATAAATAAGTGCTCATGCAAAAAAACTCCAAACCAACAGTGAAACAATTATAAAAAATGTTGTTCAGAAACTGCATTCAGACAGAGGAAAAAAGTCCATCAGTCCTTCCTAAATGTTTACTTTTTCCTCCTTATCCATCTTATGTTTAATTGTTAAACTTCTTTTTTTCTTTTTTTTTTCTAGGGCAAAGGATGTCACCTTCTTAAGGATCTTTGAAAAATTAACATAATTGTCCATTATCTTTACCCCTTATTCTCTGCCTTTCAATATCTGCTTCTCCTAACATTTCACAATATATCAATCTCTGATCCTTGGCACTAGTACTATTCATTTTCCACAAGATGTTATTGAGATTGTAAATAAATGCCACAACATCAAGGGGCAGACAAGACGGAGCCTGTCAGATCTGGAAGTCGGCAGCAAAGTTATAATTACAGCAGAGTGGTGTGAGGTGAGTTCTTTGCATCCATAGATTTAATTGTCATCAGCTGCTAGGGAAGTAAAGTACAGGGAAAAGAAGATGGAGAGTGATGGGGGTAAAGACTGTTACCAAATATGTCCTAGGTTGTTTTTGCAGTTCCCATTACTTAATTCATAAGCCATCAGCAAAACAGGAAAAGGCCCTATGCTTAAAGGGCAGTGTTTCAGAAAAGGTGACCTTTTATACTGAAAGGATTTTAATTGCAAAATTTCTGAAAATTATACCCTTATGAGCTGAGCTGGAGTAAAAGATAAACTGTCTTTCAGACCTAATTTTCAGAGTGGTTAGGCTACTCCTGCAGACAGCTTGGGTGCAGGGCACTTCAGGTAGTGTTAACACATAACCAGCATTTTGAAGAAAGGAGTAAAATAGCTCAAAAAAGCTGGATGAACATGGTAAACACATTGTTGCACTAAAGCTGATGTTTTCCGCAAACTGCTGCACATGCATCTTTTCTCTCACCAGTTCCAAAGCACTTTTTTCTACAATGGACTGATTTTTACCCTCTTACTTTGTACAATTTTAGATTGCTGTTTCAGTGAGATCAATATGGAAATATTACTTATTAGGGAACCAGTTACCTGAATCTGGCCCGATAAGATCTGAATATCAGTGTTGTGAGTTGCCTGCATAATTGCCTGCATCTCAAAAATGCAGGTAGAGCATTTTTGCTCAGAGCTCAGCTTGCTTTGACCATTAGTTGGGGCATCGTGCCTTCCAATGTTTATTAAGTTTTATATCAGACCCTCAAATAAGATTTCATTGCTAATGAATATGTATGTCATTAGGCATAGAAGTGGTTAGAAAATGTCTATCAAATGATGCCTGGAACTAAAATAAATATAATGGAAGACTGTGGTAATGTGTTTTCTGTTCATTTTTGGTTTTCCAATATTTTATACTATATATTTTATATATTTTTCAAGGGATTTTATTTTACTTGCCTAGAAGTTCTTGCTTTCTTGCAGGTTGATGAGTGGTCAAAGAAAGCAGAGAGTCAATATGACCTCCCTCCCAGATGCCACTGCTCAGTAAGAACGTTACATACCTTAAATGCCTCCCAGTGTTAAAAAACTGTAACTCAGCACTGTTAGCAGTTTGTCACAAGAATGAGTGGAATTGGAAATGGACAAGACCTCCTAGGTCATACAGCTTCTCAAAGTATAGAAGATAATTTCTTTTACAGTAGCTATGTATTCTTTAGAAAATATTGTAGAAATGAACATTTTAGAGATCATGAAGCATAATATTGCAACTCAACTTCACATCTCTTTCTGAAAGTTCAAGGGTAATCTCATTTTGCATTGCATGAAAAGCTTAGTAAAGGTTCCTAAAAGAGGAAGTATGTCAAAACACCTCTTTTCAAATGGAAACCTGTCTGTTGCTTCAGACAAAGTGGAAAAGTCATCTTCAGATGAGATTATTTTTCAGTGATATGAGATGTGGTGATCCACCATGCTAATCTGCCTGCAAGATAAACAAAGCCTCATACCAGATTCTCCTGTATCAAGCTGACTGAAGAATTGGGTACAGATATTCAGGACAATGTCTTCATCTACTGCAGCATTCAGAGCAAGAATAACACTAATTTTCTTCCAGACGAAAACTATCCTGAAATGGATATTTATATAATACTTGAGTTTAAGTTAGCTTTAGAAAATGCACTTCCTGTTCCTAAAGAAGTAAAAAAAATTAGGAGGTATTTGGTAAAATGCTATGATGGAAGGTATATCTAAGGAAAATTTTTAATGAAACCATAGCAGAAATTTACTTAGGGTCAGGTGGCTATCTGAAAATAGAATAAAGATTTTTTTAGGGGGAAGTGTTTTATATTCCTGAGGTCTTACATTGAAGACATTTAATGTTTCTTTATGTGGTATTAAAAAAGACCTTCAGAAATCAGTAGGGTACAACTCTGGATGTTGCTGTTGAATATTATATGTATTTCAACTAAATAAAGTATTGACAGCTAAAAAAGTGACACACAAAAATTCTCACAGTGGGATAGCAAACTCCAGTTTTCTGGCATAACAAATACCAGAAAATTAATTTATCAACATTGGGAGAATATAATATGCACTTGTAAACTTCTTGATTTGTCCTTTTAATTGTATATTTGGCAAATGGCAAAGGAGAAGTGGTACTTTAACATTATAGACCTCACTGGAGACCATAAAGTGAGATTCACCTTCTGTGCAATAGATGCACATAAACTTTCTACCAACCATAAGAAAATACCTGTACATATGAAGCTTGCAGGCTCTGAAGTAAAGTTTTTGCCTAAAGTATTTTGAAAATACTATGTTTACAATAAAATACAAGGGAAAAAGAGAAAAGAAGTAATGTAAGAGAAGTCTGAAAGTGAATTTATGTCTTGTTTGTTTTTTTTTTTATTCCAGCAGATTTCTCCTAAACTGAACAGAACGTTTTTAGGAATTGTTGTTGTAACTTTACAAAATTTACTATACTTTCACTAGAAAAGCAATCAACTTCTCAGGTTGTAATTTAATTTTTCTGCAGGTATGGTCTAATGTTCTCGGTTTCTGGGCATGAAGAGAACACATTTTAATGCATCTATTTAAAGAAACGCATCTGTAACAGGTAATGCAAGAAATATTGCTATCTAATGGAATAAAGATTGGTCTAGAAACTTTGGATGATTTTGTAGGAACTACAGGTAGGCATGAATTATGGTAACTTAGTACTGGGGAAGTCAAAGGTTGATGTGGAAGGTCTATGGAACAAAGAGTGCTTTAGATCATTATGTGCTTTTTCAGATGAAGTATCTTTTCTTTAGGCCATTTTAGAAAGTATCTTCTAGCATTTAACAGAAAGAACCCATGAAGTATGTGATTAACAAATGAGACTTAAAATTTACTACAATTCTAAATGTAGTTCTATCCTTTTTAGAGAAATGGGAAAACATTCTATACTAATCAATAGAGAACAATAACCTAGCCACAAAACTGCAGATTACTTAGTTGTATGTTACTTCAAATACTTGAACAGATTTATTTTTTTTTTTTCAGTTTCATTTAATTCTTTATGACTTTTTCATAAGGGGAGTGTTGGGTGACAGAAGAGGTAGACAATAGTGATCACCAGGTTTGGATGAAGCATGCAGACATCTTTAATGTTTTCCATCCAACTCCATTAATTTAAGAGGTGTTAGGACACATTTAAAGAATGACTTCATCCCCTTCTATTTTCCTGCTAGTAACAAAAGAAAAATAGACTCACATCTTATGGAAGGTTTTGTTGGACAGGTTAATAACTTACACAGAAGACATATGCACAGGTTGCAAATGTTCCATTTCACAGCTCACTCTTGAATGGTGACACTCATCCTGTTTCTCTTGGGGCTCACAGAAATCCCCTTTTTATGGTTTGATCAAATTTATCATATCTTTTGGAAACAGAGCACATCAGCTCTTCAGGTCCTGTAACTGCCAAGGACCTAAAATTCCTTCATGTTGGTTACATAGCAGGTAGAGTCTCCAAGAGACAGAAGTTATAAAGGACATATTCACATATGGTGCATCTGGTCTGCCCAGCCTTGGAAGGAGACTCCTGTATCAAGATAGATTACTCAGTTACTGCACCTCAGTTCTTAGAAACGAAGGAAGAAACCTCACTGACTTAGCAATTTTTTAAATAAAAAATTTTCTGTTGGAATTTTCAGGTGTGCACCATTAGATTTCCAAAGATTTTAAGTAGATAGCTTTCCTGTCTAGATGCTGTACTCCACTGAAATGATCTATTTTAGCCCTGGATGCTTAGATGAAGTTGTATAGTACTTCTGTCAGTTGATTATCTGTGAATAGCATAAAGAGAGCAAAACAGTAATCGAAACAACTTTAAATACACAGGAAGGTCAGATCTGGCTGGATGAATGTAGCCAAGAGTTGATAGGCAAGATTAGGGAAACAGTCAAGTCCCAGCATCCCTTAACTCCCAAGAGAGAGGAAATAACAGAAGAGAGAGAGCCACTCCTGTGACCTGTGTTACAGGAAACTGGTGGCAGAACTTGGAAGATTTAGCAAACTTTTGCTGAGGAATATGCCCCCATGGTGGGACACTGCCTCTAAATCACAGGTGTAGCACTGTAATAATGGGTTGTTCTCCGCTGAGGAGGAAGCTGGCACACAGAGCAAAGGAAGAAGTGGTGAACTCTGCTTTAGTGTATCCTTCCTTCATATGTTATAGCAAAGGCTATAATAATCTTGGTGCGACCAGCCAAGCAAATTTCTTGTCACTTAAAGAAATCTGTGGATGCTGGTGTTAAAGTATCATGGGAAAGCATCAACAAGAAGCTACAGCGTGGCATATCTTGGTGGTGCATGCCTCTCTGGCTCCCTTCGAGCATAAGACACCTCTGTGAGGCAGCGCAGCACTCAGGCTTGCAGTGCAGCTGTAGCTGTGTGCCCAAGGGCAGGCAGAACCCAAGTCAGGCCTGTGAGGCAGCTAAGGTATAACCTAAGCCAGGAGGTGGCTGATACTTCTGGCTCCCTGTCCTGCAAACACTCTTTTCATGCCCTTCACTCCCCAAATCACTCTATGAGAGCATTTTCTCTGCTTCCTATCCTACCTGTTACATGAGAGAAAATGGATTTTTTTTCCTTGGCGAGTTTCTATAGGTCTTCCCTGTCTTGGTAGCAGGAGTGTGTGCTGATCCAAGCACTGAGCTTTCCTTGGTGCCTCTGCATGCCATTTTCAGAATTTCCAGTAGACAGAGTAAGGACAGACACAAAAATCTTCACACCTATCATCAGAGTATTGGAAGCTGAGGTAAATTCTCTTCATAGAACCAGCAAAACATAGCCACTTTAATTGAAAGTGAAATTTATACTTGTTTGGAAGGTTTATAGCATAATTTAGTTGAAAAGCATAACTCTCAGCTTTACACTACTGCTAATAAATAAACTTACATGCACTCTTCTACCCTAAAGGCCTTTTATTTCCATGAGCCACTAGCAATTTTGCAGATCATGACTGAGATGCATTGCAAGTATTGTTCGGAAGACTTAAATCTGTGTTTATAGACTTATACTTCTGTAAAAGTTAATATAGTTTTGGGTAAGATGCCAGCACAGATTTTGGGTGACTTTTTGCCATGCCACATTCACATGAAACACACACACAGACACCTCTCTTGACTTTACATATATGATTCAGTTCCCTGAGTGGAATATCTGAAATCCTTACTTTTCCTGACTGTGTCATATTTGTGCTATTCAATCTAAAATCAAGACAGAGAGAGCTGAACCAAAAGGCCATCACATTTTCAGTCTTTCTGTAAATATGTCACTGAATGTTGTATCATTAGCTCCTTAGCTAGAAGTGTGCTTTTTCTAAGTACCAGCACCCTGGCTCATTTGTTAATTCCAGTTCTGAAATTCTGTACTTATTTTCAATCTGATAATGTCCTATGTTTGGAAGGTCTCACCATTCACTGAACCAGTTCAGCCTAGATCTAAATCTAAATAAACATAAGGTTGTCTTGTCACTTAGGCAACTCTTGGGCACAAAATTCCCAATAAAAGCCTCTACTGTCTATTTAAGTAACTGCCATCCATAGCAGCAGAAAGCATAACTGAGGACTGAGGAACCTCCAACAATAAACTTGCAAAACACACACGCAAACATATAGAACAATTATTAGGCATTTCCTGAAGAGTCCTGTCTACCTTGGCCACCCTTGAGCTGTTTGCCTATTATTCAAGACAGCTGGCCTAAAAAAAGGAATCTGGCTTCTGCTTACATTTATTAAATCTGCAGGAAGGGCCCATCAATCACAACAATGGGTTTTAAGTGTTTGCTGGGTGAGAGGAGAGTCCCATAAGCAGTCTTTGAAGTGTCTTTTGCTAAAGGTAAACATCTGAAGAACATAAATAGCTGCTCTTCTTTCCAATGAGTAACCTTGTCAAAGTGGGTAGAATGGAGAGACGGGGGAGGGGTGCCATCATGAAAAGGAAAAGCAATAAAGGATTCCTTATGACAGCAATTTGCACATTTACTGCTCTTTGATATGTTAACTAGATTTTGCAAAATGGAATTCTTTGTCTTTTAGAGGTCCTTGGGCAGTGATAGCTCACAGTCAGAACAATGTTTTGCAATAGGTGTAATGCATCTTCTAATTAATAAGGTAACTTGGGCAACCTCTGTAAATCAGTGACATTATCATTATAACAGGACACAAGTGAATAGCTGTTTATAAGGAAGGAAAGATGCTCATAACAGCACTATCGTTATTTACTGAACTCATTGACTAAACTGAATTGTATTGAATACGAGGGGATCAATAGGTTATGGGCCCTGTTCACTAAACTTTTACAAGCCATTTATGAACCTTTGATTCTAGAAAACAGTGCTGCTTCATTCAGTAAAACAGGAATGTAGCACTGACAATTCTGAGTTTTCATACACAGCACAGCTTAAGTCTCTGTCATGCAAGTACTCCAACTGTTCTGAGAACAAGCAAGCAGGTCAGTAAGTTTTCACAAGGGAGCAAGAAAGTATTTCTGATGAATAAAATATATAGGCAGGGATGCATAAGACCACAATGTATCTAATAATCTAGCCTACAGAAAGAAAAAATAAGGATATTTTATTTAGAAATACGTTATAGTAAGAATGCACACCACAGCAACCCCATTAGCAGACAAAATGTGTTTGACCTGGAGATGCAGGCAGCAAATTTGAGAGACTTTCTTGGAAGTAAACTCACTTGTTATATTGCAAACTGCTTTATATTGAGTGACCATTTTCACCTGCTTGGCTATAAACAAAGAAAGCTGCAGGTTTAGTGAAGCTTCACTGTAGCTGAAGTGATTCACATGGATTAACCAGAACTATTTAGTGATGCTGTAGTATTTATAAAGTATTGTAGTAATTACACAATATAGACCAGTAAGAGTATTTAGCTCCTTCAAAATAGGGTGCTGCCCTTGTTTTACTGGTTATGTCTCCTAATGTCCTGGAGGGGCATAAGTTTTTTTCTGCACATAACAGCAGTATGAGCCATTGACAAGATCAGGGCAATTATGGTGTCGTTTTTTGTACCACTCATTAAGAGCTCTTGCCAAGAATAATCTTTCTTACTGAATTTGATCTCAATCAGGTATTTTCCATATTGTAATTTCATTCTAGCCTTACTTTAGTCACTTTAAATCCCTTCTCCTTCTTTTGTTACTGTTCTGGTTTTGTTTGGCAGGATTTTTTGGTACTTGGAGAAGGGCCACAGGGGTGGCTCTGGTAAGAAGCCGAGATGCTCCCCCTGCTCCAAACCCAGCCAAGGAGCCATTAGAGGGACAAGAGATGAGCCTCTGTGATTAACATATGAAGGAACTGAGAGAAGACCTGAGCAGAGAAGGACTTAGGGGAGAACAGCTGTGCTGGGGAAGGAGAGCAGTGCTGGTTGTTGGTGAGGAAGAAGGGGAAGAAGGTGCCCAAGCAGAAGTTTCCCTGCAGCCCACGGTGAGATGGCAGCTGTCCCCCTGCACTCATGGAGGAACATGGTGGAACATTCCCTGAAGGTGCCGGGAAGGGTGAACTTGGCCATTGGACTTGATGCCTGTGGACTCTGCACAGCTGTGGAAGACCCTGGCACCAGAGGAGGTGACTGTTCCCGAAGCAGCCCATGACTCTGCGGGAAGCCCAGGCTGGAGCAGCTCCAGACCTTGTGGGAAGGACTCATGAAGGAGAGGTTGGTGGAGGACTCTTTGCCATGGCAGGGACCCTGTGGGGAAGCAGGTAAGGACTGTAAGGAATCCTTCTTCCTGAGGAGGAAGGAGCAGCAGGAACCACCAGCCTGTGAAGTGACTCCAAACCCCATCCCCTGTCCCTCTGTGCCACTGGGGGGAAGGAGGGAGAGAAACAGGGAACAAAGGGATTTGGGCCCGGGAAGAAGGGAGGGGTGGGGTAACATCTGCAAGCCCTGCTCTGTGTGTGTCTGTGTCCTGGGTGTGTGTGATTAGTGTGAAATTAAATTACTATTTTTCCCCAAGTTGAGTCTGTTTTGCCTGAGACCTTAATTGGTGAAGAATCCTCCTTGTCCTTCGTCTTGACCCATGAGCTTTGTCCTCCCCATCCCAGAGTGTGTGTGTGTGGGGGAGCTGAGTGAGCGGCCATGGGGCTGTTCCTTTTATTGTCTTGTTGGGCCCAAACCATGACATTACTGGTGAGCCAGGCAAGAGAGAGAGAGACAAAGCACCAAGACAGTTACTTTTGTGATATTTAACCCACTTTCTTTAGTTCACATAGATCAAGACTACGGAGTGATGTTTAAGGAGAGGTGAATTTATGACTAAAATACATATAAGATACACATAAGCCAGCAGCCTGGTATCTATGGCTGGCTGAGTAAAGATGGTAGGTCTGAGTACTCTTGCCCATAAAGTTTCATCTGCCTCTGAATATTGTGCCTCTCCCCTAATTCCTACCATTAAAGGCAAAACCGTATAAAACTCCTCATTGTCCTTGACCAAACAATATAATCAAGTTACTGCTTGCTTTCTAGTTAGAGAGGTATAATTCCACTGAAGTCAGATTTACACCAATACTGGTGAGAGGAAAATTAGGTTTCCCCTATAGTTGCTGTTAACCTTTATCAGCATCACCCAGTAGTACTGAGATGGTAGCATTAGTAAATACAAATTAGTAAATACAAATTAGTAAATACAAGGCTGATCTTCAGTAGCCATTCTCTCATTTACTTTTTGCTGATTTATCACTTCACTAATGACACAATAGATTTTCCCATTAGTTTATTATTATTATTTATTATTTGTATTGGTGTCATCCTGAAAGAAAATGAAAACAGAGAACTGACCTAATCTCAGCACAGCCTATTATTTTCAGGAGTTCAGAAACACTGTAGAGAATGGACAGTTTCCATTTCACCACTGTTCAATCACTGGCATTTGTCTTTCGTATCCCAGAGCTATTGCATAACTCTAATATTGACCTTAACTAGAGCCCTTTGTTTCTCACCCTAACAGCCAAAAGCATTAAAAATTCGTGTTTACTTAATTTGTCCTGGCATGCAGTGTAATTACAAGCAGTTTGTTTTCTCTTTTGTAAAATATGGGCTAGTGAAGGAATAAAGCAATGTGGAAAATTAACATTGTGATGTACTGTATAGTGGAAGAACACTAAAAACACTTAGCTGTGTTAGTACTGGAGGTGCTATTTGTGTTGTGTGCAAGAGCAATAAAGAATTAAATGCCTCTTTCTAAACTATATTTGCATGATTTTCAGCAGCAGTAAAATTAATCTGAGCTGCCTCCAAGTACAAAAGAAAAAAAATCAAAGTGCAAATAGAATTGAGCAGCACTCATGAAGCCTTTAAAGTTGTACTTTTCTATTTTGTGAATTCCAGCACACTGTTTACTGATATCTCTGATGCTTACAGAACTGGACCAGGCAAACACATTTAAATAAACCTATGCCATGTCTAGTTAGAGCCATTTGAGTTAGGGGAGTGTTACCTCTTTGTACTAATATAGCCTATAGCTCTGCCTTTCCTTTCATACTTTCTGTGGAAGAGTTTAGAAAATGAATCAATATGAGCTCCATTTCCCACCATTCTGTACATTTGAAATGTCAAAAAATTAAAATAGCAGGGGAGAAAAGCACACTAAATCACTCCATTATGACTGTAAGTGGGTTTTTTTCCCTTTTTTCTTCAATAAGGTTATTCCTCATAGATGTTAAAAAAAAAAAAAAAAAAAGACTTCTGAGTAGAAATAAACATTTAAGTCCTTTTTTTTTATTTTTTTTTTTTTTTTTTTTTAAGTTTTTGGAACTGGCCCGTACAAAGACATACACTACTTCCCTAGACTGAGACAGCCACTCTTTATTTTCAGAAAAGGGATGCTCAAGTGTCCTTGTTCTGGCCTTTCTGCCAAAAGGTTTAGCCACTTTGTCATCTGACTCATTTATATTTTTTAATAACAAGTTGGGATGAACCTGGAAGACACAGGAGCTTTTAACAGCAGTCTAGAAGAAATTCAGCTTTAGCTGCTGCAGGCTGGAGCTAGGAAAGTCATTAGATTAACCTCCCTTGACAGGTCAAGCTCAGCAAATATTCTTAAAAATAACTCTTCCAGTAATTTATGACCTTTGGGGAGCATAATCAATAGTGCTAAGAGAAGAGGCAGCCAGACAGCACTTCCTGGTAGGACAAAGTTTCTTGTCTTTGTAATGTTTGCATTCTGTCTGCTTGTATGCAATGAGACTGACTTGCCAGTGATATCATACCCCTTTTACTCCTTTGGAGCCATACATTTTTATTGTCAATTTACCGTCTCCTCTGTTATTTCATACAGTATCTAATTCCAACAAAAACCAATGTACAAATGTGATTACAAAGTAAGGGGGAAATGCACAGTTCATTTTCTTCTGCATTCCCTCTAACTTCCCTAGATCATTTGAGGGAGAATGGTCCTCTGCACCAGGATGGCAGAATGCAAAGTCTTACACATATACTTCATTTCAATGCACAATAAGCTACTCATAGTGCTTAATTAAGCACATTCTTACGTCCCCCTAAGATCAGCCCCTAGGGGAACCTTATGTTCTTTTTTTTTTTTTCTTTATAAGATCAGACACAAGATCTGAACATGCATTTGACAACATTTCTGTGTTTGTTAATAATTTTAATGCATTTTATCACCCTTGAGATTTCCTCCAGCTTTTTACATAATAGAGAGCATTGCCCTGGATATTCAAACATAGAGCCATTCCTTCAGGGTTCAGTATTGAAGTCCCATTTTCTGAAACTGGACACCCTCAGGAGGATACATTGATTTCAATGGGGCCCCACATTCACAGCCTACATGCACATGCTCGAGCCCCATGGACCTACTAGAGGCATGAGCACTGCCCATCTTTCCCTGCAAGGGCTTCCAGTGACACAGGAAAAGACACTGAGTGTCACACTGTAACATGATACTGCACTGATTTTGACACCACTCGGAGAATTACTGGATGTTGGCTTTTCCAGTGTCCTTGGAATAGAAGAACAGTTTGAAAACTCAAAATAATAAAAATTATTTAGAAAAAAACACATTTTCATTCACAGTCTCTGGCAGAAGCTTTAATACACAATACTGCAGGTCAGTTTTGAGTACCTAGTGACAGCAACCATAGCTGAGAGAAAATACCAGTTTTTCTTCGGGGCTATTGCAACTGAAAATTACTTTTTTTCCCCTCTGCTTTCAGTCTTCCTTGCCAAGCTGAAGGGGAAACCTGGACAGTATCAGAAATTACTACAGAGACCCTGGAGGGTAGTAGTCAAGGGTATGGGGGCCCAGTTGTTTTTTTCTTCAATCCTGCTGGTGAGGGGGAAACTGTGTGAGGCCCTGCAGGGAAGAAGGGCTCCAAAAGCCTGTTTAATTTTAAGAGATCCTCTCTACAAAGCTCAAGAGTGGTCCATCCCAATGAATAGAAAGATAGAAAAAAATGCCAGGAGGCCTGTGTGGAGGAATAAGGAGCTCCTTGCCGTACTGAAACATAAAGAAGAAGCATACAGAGGGTAGAAGTAAACACGAGTAACCTAGAAGGAGTGCAGAAACAGTGTTTGAACATCCAGAGATGAAGGTGGGAAAGCTGTAACCCAAATGGAATTCACTCTGACCACACATGTCAAAGACAACAAGAAGGGCTTCTGTAAATGCGTAAGAAAAAAAAAGTCTAGGGATAATGCGAGACCATTGCTCAATAAGATGGGGGACCTGGTGACACAGGACATGGAAAAAGCTAAGGTGCTGGATGCCACCTTTGTTTCAGTCTTTACTAGCACAACTGGCCTTCAGAAATCCCAGGTCTCAGAGAGCAGGGGGAAAGGCTGGAGCAAGGAACACATCACCGTGGTGGAAGAGGAAAAGGTCAGAGAACTCTTAAGCAAATTATACACACATAAGTCCATGAGTCCTGATGAGATGTACCCACAAGTGCTGAGGGAACTTGCAGGTATCATTGCAAGACCACTTTCATAGAATCATAGAACTATTCAGGTCAGAAAAGACCCTTGGGATCACTGAGTCCAACCATCATACCTGCTCTACAAAGTTCCCGCCTAAACCATATCCACCAACACTACATCCAGGGATGGTGACTCAACCACCTCCCTGGGCAGCCTATTCCAGTGTCTGACCACTCTTTCCTTGAATTTTTTTTTCCTAATGTCCAGTCTAAACCTCCCCCGTTGCAGCTTGAAGCCATTCCCTCTTGTTCTGTTGCTAATTACCTGTGAGAAGAGACCAGCACCATCTCTACA
This sequence comes from Apus apus, assembly GCF_020740795.1. Taxonomy (NCBI): domain Eukaryota; kingdom Metazoa; phylum Chordata; class Aves; order Apodiformes; family Apodidae; genus Apus; species Apus apus. The sequence goes on from NC_067283.1 coordinate 60,586,118, forward strand.
ATGACCTTTCAGGTAGCTGTAGAGACTGATAAGGACTCCTCTCAGCCTCCTCTTGCTCAAACTAAACATTCCCAGCTCCTTCAAGCATTCTTCATAAGATTTATTCTCTAGGCCCTTCACAAGCTTTGATAATCTTTGATTAATCCTGGTGGCTGGGAGTAGAAGATGAAAGAGAACTTGGTAAACTTCTGCAATGAAATAACTGGCCTGGCAGATGAGGCGAGAGCAGTAGATAGTTTCTACCTGAACTTCAGTACTTCTTTGACAGTGTCTCCCATAAGATACTCATAAACAAGCTGTTGAAGTATGGTCTGGAGGAGCAGACAGTGAGGTGGATTGAAAACCAGCTGAATGTCTGGCACCAAAGGGTGATGGTCAGTAGCACAAAGTCTAGTTGGAGGCCAGTAGCTAGTGTTGTATGGTAATGGCCAATACTGGCTCCAGTCCTGTTTAGCATCTTCATTAATGATCTGGCTGATGAGGCAAAGTGTTCTCTCAGCAAGTTTGCAGATGGCAGAAAACTGAGAGGAGAGACTGATAGGCCAGGAGGTCGTTATCAGAAGGACCTTGACAGGCTAGACAGGCTCTTACAGGAACCTCATGAAGTTCAAAAAGAAGTGCACCTGAAAGAACTAAGCCTATGCATGAACAAATGCTGGGGGCCACCCAGCTGGAAAGTAGCTCAGCAGAAAAGAATTTGGTAGTCCTGATGGGCACCAAGTTGACCATGAGCCAGCAATGTACTCTTGCTGCTAAGAAGCCTAATAGTATACTGGACTATATTAAACTGACCAAGCTGGGATTGTTATCCTAGCAAAGAGAAGGCTCCGAGGGGAATCTTATTAATGTATATAAATACCTGAAGGGAGGGTGCAAAAAAGATGGGGTCAAGCTCTTTTCAGTGGTGCCCAGTGACAGAACTAGAGGCAATGGTCACAAACTGAAACATAAGAGGTTCTGTCTGAACATCAGGAAACATTTCTTATTTCTGTGAAGGTGACCGAGCACTGTAACAGGTTTCGCAGAGAGGTTGTGGAGTCTCCATCCTTGTAGATAGTCAAAAGCCATCTAGACACAATCATAGAAATCTTGCTATAGGTGTCCATGTTTGAGCAGGGGGATTGAACAAGATGACCTTCAGAGATCCCTTCTGATGTCAACCATTCTGTGATTCTGCAATTCTGTGAGCATGCAGCTCTTAGAAGCTTGTCCTGAGTGGAGAGAGAAAACTTGGTGTCACAAGATTTCTTGTGCTTTAGATAGAACACAGAAGTTTTCCTCTGCAAGCAGTGACACTGGTAGCCTTACTGCCAAAGTTAGCTTCTGGCTGGGCTTTGCAATACTTCTACCTGGGATTTTCTGAAAAAGTATGTGCCACTATACTCTTTATGGCCAGACTGATTATTCTGAAAAGCACTAGATGTATTCCACATGCATTACACAGATAGACATCATGTTTACATTAAATCCATGGCACAGTTGGTTTGCACGTGTACAGAGGATGTTGTCAGGTTTTCAAGATCTGGGCTGTAGCTCCGTCAGAGGAACAGGTCTGTCTAGATGCCAGGAAATCCTGAAAAGATGCAACAAACCTATCATGTTTCCATTCATAATATTTCTGAAGGGGGAAAAGCACGACATGTTTTGAGAAACCACTTGCCTTTAATCAGTGACAATTTTTTTAAAAAGGTTGAACATAAATTACATGGCAGTATTTTCAACATGTTGCCACAGATTTATGATGAGAAATGGAATCCTGTAAATACTGTAATGACTAACAAGGATCAACAAAACAAAGTTAAAAACAGTATGATTTTTAATTATGATCTCTGAGCTCTCCAAGAACTTGTTTTCTTAATTACCACTGTTATACAATGCAGTAATGGTCAGCAATGCTGAAGATTAATACCCAAAAATCTGCAGCACACAGCAGTTTAAGATGCCCAGAAATAAATACATATGTTTTAAGGCTGAAATGGAACATTATCATCATCATCTTTGGCTGCCTGAATGATAAGTGATAAAACCACTTCATCCAGTAATTTCTGTATCACATTACTGACCAAGAGATAATCCACGACTGAAGTTTCCATGCATTAAGAAAATTACAAAATGAATCTGCTCACTTTGAAGAAAATATGAGATATCTTTAAAAGCCAGAATTTTTACTTACTACATTATTATGGTAAAAAGAAAAACAAAATAGTTTCATTCATTACTTTCATTTTGTAGTTGGATTTAATGGACTAAAACCAAATAATTTAACTAATAATTTAACTTGTCACCTGTGGCCCATGTGACTTCTAGGAAGTCTTAAAAACTCAGTTTATACCAAGGATGCAATAGTTTCTGTCAGTTACTACTGCAGTGCACTTATAAGAACTGGAGGAACCCATAAGCAACTAGAAGTAAACAAGCAGGAACAGAAATGTTGTCTTGCTCCTTACATAATGATGTAGGGTGCAATTAAATTTTATTATCCTTTGGGAGGGATTATAGAAGTTAGTTGTGACTGCAGAGTTAGTCATATCATCATCCTAAACATATGGCAGCAACAACAACAAAAAAATCGTGGCATCTACTGTGTTCTGTAGCCCAAGCAACAACATTCTCTCCCACCTTTTGATAAGCTATAGGGTACTATTTCAGTTGTATTCCAATCCAATGCATTTCCACATGTAAAATTCCTGTTTTCTTTTGTGGAATATACCAAATCCTAAAACACATTCACTTAGCAGGGCTGAAGTGAATATCATTCAAGTTTGCTTTGCAGTTCTCTAGGCTACAGATGTATTTTTTTTCCTATTTTGACATAACATTTACCAGATCTTTAGGCCTTCTTTGAAAAAATTGTCATCTTTGCAGTCTGTGGTCAATATAAGGTTATCATCTTTATCAGACTGTGAGCATCATGTGCATTCATATTCTTACATAACATTTATCAGATGCAACACTGACCAATGTAATAAAGGACACCTTCATTCTTTCAAGTCAAGCTGATTTCTTAGGCCACCAAATAAGTGTTGTGGTTTAGAAAGTTGAGAAAACAGGAATATATTGCACTTCTCTGTCTCTTATAAAAACCCTATCTCTTCCACATCTTCATGCATATTTAGATGAATATGTGCCATTATGAGTTATTTTCCCATGCTTATATTTTCTCATGTTGAAATAGCAGCAGATCTTAGAAAATCAGAAAACAATTAATTTGATTTTTATTTTTTTTATGTTGACTGTGGCTTGTCTAGCAACCAAGGTATTATTAACTTCTGAGTAAAAAGTCCACACGACTTCTTCCATCAAAGAAGTGGCTACAAACTGCTGATGAAAGCAAACTTTTCTATATTAAGCCAAATTGCATCTTTTATTCTCTACAAGTGTTTTTGCACAAGCTTGTTTCTGCAACACCTGGCACGTCTCACATCTCACCACTGTCTGATTGACAAGAAGGTTCCATGCTCTCCCTGCTGATAAACTCCTTCAGTAGTTGCTAGTGTTTTCTTTCCTGCCGAAAGAAATTCAAACCAGACAGATTAGAAGTTGCTGGACTGCAGTGTTTATATTTACAAAAGGACATACCACTGCCTGAAGAAAACGCACACAGCTGGATGTAAATGACTTCAGGTGAGCAATGTGTGATATTAGGCTAGAAGAAGTAAATCTGGGCAATGCAATTAACTTGGGCCAACATTTTCCCACCATTTATTTTCTCTCTAGATTCTAGCTCTGGGTTTGTGGGTTTTTTTTTGTGGTGGGTTTTTTTTTTTTGGTTCTGTTTTGTTCTGTTGGTATTTTGTGTTTTTAAAAAATGTTGACAGTTATTGATAATTTTACCCTTTTTTCCCTTTTTTTTTTTTTCTTTTTTTTTTTTTTTTTCTCCCCAGGATACTTCTCCCATGACAGCACGGGGAAATCCATGCAGCCTGTATTGAAAGCAAAGTTATTTGTGCAAAGATTGACAATTCTGAAACCATTTGATGAGAATGTCTTAATTTGAAAATAACCTGGAGGCACTTAATAGGCTCACTTTTCTTGTAAGCATTTGATTCACAGCTGCTAAAAAAGGTTTCATCACATGAAACTCGGGGCATCTGCTTTTTCATGTCAGAATTACAATTGGGTGGGATGCCTCGATGACACGGAATAGCATGAAACAATCCATCCAGCTGCATGGAAATTGTTTAAGTGTTTCTCTTGTGCATATAACAGTACCCATTGGAAGGAGAAAAATCTGTGCAGACCATGAAACAGATGTTACCTAATTCCCCTTATCCTAGAAATGCCCATAGGTGCAAAAAGCCTTTGGCTCTTCAGATTCTACAAGCACTTCTATGGCAACCTTATCAAAAAGGGAAAAAAGCTCTGCAATGACCAGCTGGAGTCAGTTGTTCTTCACTGAGAACAAGTGGAAAACGGGCAGTTTATAGCTTGTCCTTTCTCCTTACAAATGTCTATGTTCTTTTACAATGCTCCCTTTGTAGGGACAGTAGTCTCTTGCATTTTTGTGCTTATACAATAAAAATTATTTTAATTCCATAAATCAATCTTAAAACATTTTCAGGTGATATATCAACATATGGATAGTTTTTGTGCATGAAAGCTTTACTAAGTAAGGATTCAAAAATAGGGGAAACAGTAAGCTGGAAATGCCAGATTCCTTAGGAAGAATGAAGTTTTGAAGACTAATTTGAACACCTGAGACAACTTGATACCAAATGCTGTATAGAAACACGCTTTTGCAATGCAATCAAGCTTTTGCAATGTGGAAGAAACCAATCAGGGCATATGTGTGTGAATCCAAACATTCACTGATGAGAGTTGCATGCGTAGGTTGAAATAACAACATGGATAATGTGTCAGTTAATATGTAATGACAAATTAAGGTCATGCTTGCAATACATGAGTATTGTGCCTTATGACAACTGTGTTGGGACAAAGATTTGTCTTGGTTGCTGCAGGTAAACTTTGCTTTAATCAAGCAGCACTGTGACAGCCCTACTGTCTGTTTGGTTGCCACTTTACACTGGGGATGTAACTAGTTTTCAGAGACCTGTTTTTGTTTGCCTAATGAATATCTTTGGTAAATTTTACACTTAAAAGTGCTAGACACAAAGTTAAGTAGTTCCTTTTTTTTTTCTTTTTTTTCTTTTTTTTTTTTTTTTTGTCATTTTGCCAAACCTGTTTACAAGAGAGGGGATGCACAAAGACATGTATAGCATATACATAACCAGAAAATGGACTTACAGTTGTGCTCTTAGGGCCTGCTTTTCAAAATACTCATGTCAATCACCTGACAACTTACAGACAAGTCAGGAGTCTCTTTGAAGCAAAAATAAAATCTCAAACCTTCCAAGTTCTTTTTGTCCTATTGCTACAAACCCTTGTAAAAAGTCCCTCCTCAGCTTTCCTGTAGGCCCCCTTCAGGTACTGGAAGGCTGCTATGAGGTCTCCCCAGAGCCTTCTCTTCTCCAGGTTGAACAACCCCAATTCTCCCAGACTGTCTTCACAGGAGAGGTGCTCCAGCCCTTTGATCATCTTCATCACCCTCCTCTGGACTTGCTCCAACATCTCCATGTCCTTCCCGTCTTGGGGGCTCCAGAATTGGGCACAGTACTCCAGGTGAGGTCTCAGGAGAGCAGAGTAGAAGGGGAAAATCACCTCCCTCAACCTGCTGCTCACAGCTTGATGCAGCCCAGGACGTGGTTGGCTTTCTAGGCTGCAAGTGCACATTTCTGGCTCATGTTGAGCTTATAATCAACCAGCACTCCCAAGCCTTTCTCCTCCAGTCTGTTTTTGATCCGTTCTCTACCCAACCTGTATTTGTGCCTGGGATTGCTCCAATCCAGCTGTGGGACCTTGTACTTGGCCTTATTGAACTGCATGACATTGGTATGGGCCCATCCCTCAAGCCTGTCAAGGTCCCTCTGGATGCCATCCCCTCCTTCCAGCACGCTGACCACACCACGAAAGCGATACAAGCCAGAAATAGATTTTTGGTTAGTAGAATGTTGGAATTTGGAATAGAAACTTTACGCTATATAGCAATGAGATAAAATACACACAAATATTTGTTTGTGGACAGGGGCGTTATCAGTTGACGGGAGCAAGGCGGGAGCCGCGTCCCTGCAGGATCAGACCCGTGGCCAGGGCTTTGCTCCCTCCTGGAGCTGTCCATGGTCCTGCAGCGGGCAGCGTCCAGAAAATACCTTCCATTTCTTGAAAATGTTCTCCTTTTTTTTCCTGGAAATGTAATTTTACCTTAAAGACCTTCACTTTCTTTTTCAGGGAGGGCTGTTTTGTGACAATGGCAGCCTACAGTTTCTCTAGATAAGCTTATTCACAGAACGTTAGAATCATAGAATGTTTCTCATTCTTAATGAGAAACTTGGACTAAAGCTGAAAGAGAACTGAGATTATTTTTTTTCCTAATCTTTACGCTTCCTTTATTGTTTTGACATTTTTACTGAATCATATTCTAAAAAAATCCTCCTTTTACTAAGAGAATGCATGCAGCTTACACATTTAGTGCACCTATTTAGTGTGTTGAAGTTTGTTCTCATTTGTTTTCATTTCCATATTCAACATGCAGTCTCTAAAAAAAATAATTTTATTAATGTTTTTGCATACCAAAAAGAAAAATAAACTACATAAAAGAGAAAGAGAAAGTTGCTTCTAAAAATGCATGAATTTAAATATTCAATTCTGGTTTCCACAGCCCTATCCTATCATATGGTTAGACAAATTTAAAGAGACTAGTAACAAGTTATTCAAAGATGACATATAGTACAATGTTCTTTACAGTTCTTCAAGCTATTTGTTTGAGTTATATTCTCCCTTTCAGCATAACTCCAGCTGAAAACAATCTGTGGAAGTTTTGCTTGAGTAGGGAAGTGTGTGTTGTCTTTTCATCCAAAGCAGAAACTCTGAGGTGTGCAGGGGGTATAAAATTGGGTTAAAATATTAAATTACATATACAGAATTTCCAACAGTAGTGTAGATGTAGATGTATTTTACTCATCTCAGTGCCCAGTGGACCATGAAAGAATATAAAAGAACAAAGTGGTGGGGATCGCTTTCCATACAGATCTACCCATTGATAAATCAAACACGTGGTTAGAACAAGATGGTTTACAATCCACATTGGACATACTGCAATGAAAAGGGATACCTAGGGTTTATAATCAGGGCCCTTGGATTCAGTTGTTGACCTTGCTAGAACCACAAACTCAGGAAGACCAAGAGGCACCGTATATGATTGATTGATCATCTCTATTTACATTCACAGGATGCATTTTGTTTTTTCTTACAGAGTTACATTTGATATTATTTCTTTCATTTGATCTCTTATATTTCAGCAACTGTCATAGCTCTTACTTCACAGTATGTACCCTTTCATTTGTACTGTAGTCATTGATCAAGAACAGAAAACAATTATTTTCCTTTTAACTCTTGACACTGAAAATTTCTCTAAATATGATCCTAGCACAGAAAAAATATGGACCTATATAGCCAAGGAACAGTGCAAAGACTCTACTAATATTATTTCCTTAGATATTATAGGATCTATAGGTCTTTCCAAGGAACTCTAGACTTCTGATTTAATATCAGTTTTTTAGTGTTACAGATTGTGGATTTTCTTTTTATCTGCCTTTTCACTTCTGATAGTTTTGAATGTTTAGAGGGAAATTTTGCTCAGGATGTTGAAATGTCAGCTATATAGTCTCTCCAGTAATGGCTGCAGGAGTAACCTCTCCTGGCTTAATGTGGCATTTTACAGTAGATAAAATTCTAATATACCCTGTAAGTGTTCAAGGCCAGGTTGGACGGGGCTTGGAGCAAACTGATCTACTGGGAGGTGGCTCCATCCTCCTTGCACCCACCCTTTAGATACTTATAGGCATTAACAAGTTCTCCCCTAAGCCCTTCTCTTCTCTAGGCGAAAGAGTCCCAGCTCCCTCAGCCTTTCCTCATCAGAGAGATGCTCCAGTCCCCCAGCTATCTTTGTTGCCCTCCACTGGACTCTCTCTAGTAGTTCCCTGTCTCTCTTGAACAGGTGAGCCCAGAACTGGACACACTATTCCAGATGTGGCCTCACCAGGGCATAGTAGGGGGCAGAATGATGGCTCTTCACCTGTTAGCCACACTCTTCCTTATGCACCCCAGGATTCCATTGGCCTTCTTGGTGACAAGGGCACATTGCTGGCTCATGAATCATTTACTATCTACCAGGACTCCCAGACCCTTCTCCTCCCAACTGCTTTCTAGAAGTCCACCCCTAACATATATTGGTGTAGGGTTCTTCCTCCCCAGGTGCAGGACCTTACACTTGCCCCTTTTGGACCTCCTTAAGTTCCTCTCTGTCCAGGTCACACTGGAGTGTCAGCCACCCCTCCCAGTTTGGCATCATCAGCAAACTTGCTGAGGGTACACTCTGTCCCCATGTCCAGGTCATTGATTAATATGTTAGACAAGATCAGACCAAGTATTGACCCCTGGGGGACACTGCTGGCTACAGGCATCCAACTCGACTCCTATCCATTAACCACAACCCTCTGAGTTCTGTCACACACCAGCTCTCAATCCACCTCACTGTCCACTCATCTAGCCCACACTTCCTCAGTTTCCTAATGAGGATGTTATGGCAGACAGTGTCAAAAGCCTTGCTGAAGTCAAGGTAGATAACCTCCACTGCTCTCCCCTCACCTAACCAGCCAGTTACAACATCATAGAAAGCAATCAGATTGGTCAAGCATGATTTCTCCGTGCTGACCTCTCCCAATTACTTTCTTTGCTTCCACATGTTTTGAGATGATGTCCAGAATGATTTGTTCCAAAACCTTACTGGGGATGGAGGTGAGACTAACCAGCCTGTAGTTCCCTGGGTCCTCCTTCTTGCCCTTTTTGAAGACTGGAGTGACACTGGCCCTCCTCCAGTCCTAAAGCACCTCTCCTGTTCTCCAAGACCTTTCAAAGATGATGGAGAGTGGCCTACCAATAGTGTCTTCCAGCTCCCTCAGAACTCATAGGTGCATCCCATCAGGGCCCATGGATTTATGGATGTCCAGTTTGGCTAAGTGGCCTCTATTTGGGTCCTGCTCTAATGAGGGAAAGCCTCTCTCCAGACCTTGTCTGTTACCTGCAGGGTCTGGGATTCAAGAGGGACAGCTTTAGCAGTTAAGACTGAAGCAAAGAAGGCTTTCAGTAACTCCACCTTCTTTGTGTTTTCTGCCACTAGGGCACCTGCCTCATTCCTCAGCAGGCCTACATTTTCCAGATGGGCCTTAGCTTTCCTCTGCATCCCTGCATTCTCTGATTACATTCCTATATTCCTTCCAAGTGGCCAGTCCTGTTTTCCACATTCTGTAAACTTCCTTCTTTCCATTCCAAACTTCATTTCTTCCATGCTTGAAAGAGTCCAGCGCAGAGTCACAAAGATGATGAAGGGAGTGGAACATCTCCCTTATGAGGAAAGGCTGAGGGAGCTGGGTCTCTTTAGTTTGGAGAAAAGGAGACTGAGGGGTGACCTCATCAATGTTTACAAATACGTAAAGGGTGAGTGTCAAGAAGATGGAGTTAAGCTTTTTTTCAGTGATGACCAGTGATAGGACAAGGAGTAATGGATACAAATTGGAGCATAGGAGGTTTAAGATCAATATCAGAAAAAATTTTTTTACTGTGAGAGTGACAGAGCACTGGAACAGGCTGCCCAGAGAGGTTGTGGAGTCTCCTTCTCTGGAGACATTCAAAACCCGCCTGGACGCCTTTCTGTGTGATGTACTCTAGGTGACCCTGCTCTGGTGGGGGGGTTGGACTAGATGATCTTTCGAGGTCCCTTCCAACCCCTAGGATTCTATGATTCTATGATTCTATGATTTAAATTTTTTCTAGGAGACCCTTAGTCTATGCAGGTCTCCTACCTCCTCAGCTTGATTTGACAGGCTGCACCAGTCTTGAGTTTGGAGGAAGTACTGTTTGAAAATTGCCCAACAACAGCCTTCAATATCATCAAATTCAGCCAAGTATTTAAGCACACACTTAAGAATTAGTGTATGTGTCTTGTGGAGTTGGGACCTACACAGGGTTACACATTTTTATATTTATATATAATTTATTTAAGCAGTTTTAAATACAATGTTAATCTGAAAAAGTGCAGGTCAGTAAAGGATTTTACAGCCTTATACCTGTATTCCACAGATGATGATGGGTGTGTTGCCTCTCTAATAGTGGCAATCTACAATAGGGGACATGTTTTAGATCATGATGAGAAGGTCTTCGAAGATAAAAACAGTGAAAACAATCAGCCTCTTTTTCTTCTAGCAGATACATATGCTTTATTTTGAAAATAAACTGTAAAAAAAGCTATTTTAAATATAACATATTTTGTGGCACACTTATTTGTTTTTCCATATGGGAAAGGTTTACTTTGCAATTTAATTTTTTTTTCCCCAGAAATAAATTCAATTTGATTTACTCTGTGACTACATCAGTTCAACATTTTTTTGGCTATAAATAACATTATTTCATAAACATTCTTCTGTAAATCTAGGTCAAACTGTTTGGAGGTAGGCACCTCTGAACACTGTCTGAAATCAGCCAAGTTGTTCACATTCAGAACTATCCATACAGCTGGTGATGGTGGCAGTGCATGCCAGGCCAGTTGAAGAGGGGGGGAGAAGAGTGTCGGAGGGATGGTCACTTAGTGGTCTGTTCTTCTAAACTTCTACAGCATTTAGTAGGTATATTCACAAATAAACTTGCCAGAAATGTTCACCTAAAGAAATGGATGTTTTTACTTCCAGACTGCTATCTGCTGGATCCGTACTTAAAAGGTGATGTCTGGTTATTTTACAAACTACTAAACTAGAAAGTGACAACAGTGGTGTTCAGAAGTCTCAATGGGAAATACTTAATTAACAGTGTGCATACACTGCATGCACCTCTTCTGTAATTTGTAGTGTGTCTTACAAAAATAATAATGACTTTCCCAATTCCCATTAATAAGAAGAAACATTATTACATTTGCAGTGATGAATATGTCAACAACAGCATATAGATTTCTTTTTTTTTTTTTTTTTTTTTTTAATATATCTATCTATATATAATTATATAGCAGGGTAAGTTGTCAGAACTTCCCATGGTTTGGTATTCTACTTTGTGATAAACTGAAAATCTGGAGATGATACATGGATTCACAGCATGGCTGTGTGGAATCATTGACCTGCTCTGCTATTCCTGTATGCAGATTCTGAGTAACTGTGTATAGGCTTCCTCTTCTAATTTTTTTCATGGGAAAAAAACTACTTCCACCATGCTTTCTCCCCATTTATTCTGCATTGTAAAAAAAAATCTTGCAAAAATATATGCGCTAATTAAATTTTAAGTGACGATTAAATGCAGAATGTAAGTCCTAAAGTAAGGACTACTAAAAAGGCAAAAACCAAACTCAAGCTCTCAGCTAAATTAAAATCAAGCATTGACAGCAGAAGCTCTATTTAGTTCTTTTTAAAGTAGTCTTTATAAGTGGCAGTGACATTGAAGGAATATTAGTAAAATTTTTACTGATCACATTTTCAGAGACCTGACCTATGGCAAACACTAAAATTAAAGGGATGCTTTTTGGCTATATAAGTGTATATCACATTAGGCTTTCTACATGGAAAATGTGTAAGTTTATTCTCTAGGCCTTTTCCCTCTTTTTTTTTTTTTTTTTTTTTTATGTACACTGAAAGTGATACTGGTTTGTTCTATATTTTCATCCTGTTTCATACTGTTCATACTTTTCTAGAACTGAATTTGAACTTTCGGGAAGGCACTGTTTTGAATTAAGTGTCTATAGTAAAGTGGGTAAAGAAAACGGGGTAGGAAAAATAATATGTACATAAAAAGAAAGAAAAAATAACTCACGTGCTCCCTTAATTATGTGCCTGTATTGCTGAGACTTGTGTTAAAATCAGACTGTACCGAAGTAAGGCTTGTCCTAAGCAAGCACAGTGAAAAGTAGAGTTCAGGGAACACTGTTACTGTGCAGTGGGTAGGTACAGGATTTGTTGGTGATGATTACATGTGCAAGTCATGCAACTGGGAATGAAAATATTCCCTTTCATGGCTATGGCATTTCATGGTTCCTGTTTGGATTATCTGTCTCTGTTTTGTCTGTGAAATTGTTGAGACTAATAAAGAGCACTGTACTTTTTTGGCCTCAGAACCAGCATGTTGGATTGTTTGTAGATACCTTGTATGCAGTTATATATAGAAACTATCAAGAACTAAGCACTGATTTCATAAATTAAGTAAGCAGATTCTATAAAATATTCACTGTCTGTCAGGTCAGGAGAATTCTCCCTTTCAACAAATTTGACCAAGTCAAACAAGTTGTGAATAACCTTCAGACAGATTTTGCAATTGATAAAAAATGGTGTGAGACAAAGGTATTTCTAGTAGCCTACGCTGTAGCATGTCAATGACATGATGACTTTAGAAGAGGATGCTGTTACTCTCTTACACATTTGTTGTCCTCTCTTCAAAATGCCTAAGAACACAGGAACAGAAGTGGAAAAATAATTGGCAATGTTAGATAGGATATCTGGACACCTGAATTCCTGCCCTTGTGCTGAGGATGTGGTAAATGTAAATCTTATTTTTGTTTTTTGTATTTTAGCGCAGTAAAGATAGCTCTGTATCGTCTGCAGCCCCTCCAGCAGATTCAGTAAGAATGGGAATATCTGGTAGCATTCAAAAAGAGGGTAAGAGATTACGGTAGTCTAAGACAGACCCAGTCAAAAGAGAGCAGAGTCACCTTCTTAATGCAGTCTCTGCAGTTCAGTTCCCATGTCTGTGTTACCAAAATACTGCACTAAGCCTTCTGGAATCTTGACATACAGAAAGTCTGTTGACACAGTTTTGGTCTTCATGGAAGTGAACAATGGCATGCTAAAGGTAATATTTTATTTGAATTTGAGCTAAAAAAAGGGAGCCTCACTGCCCCTGTTCCACGATGCCTGCTTTCTGGCTCCAAGCAGACACAATAGTGACTGCCTCAGCAACCCAGAACTGCAGTACCAGACTGTGCGGGGTTAACAGACCCTCCTGGGAAGGTTACTACGTAGAAAAACAGGACATGGGTAGATTGCCTTTGCATTCTGGCAATACTTAGGTCCTGAAATAGTACACTGGGGACTGTTGTGGACAGCCAGGCACAAGTCAGAACAGCCCTGAGTTGTGCCCTAATGTTCCAAGATGCATAATGTTGGGGTGCATAATGGTATAACAGAGGCACAGTGGTTCTCCTTACCCTCAGATTCTGTGCCCATATGGTGCTGTGTTTTAGATTTATGACTAAAAGAACACTAAATTAGCATTTTGGCTTCCCTTCCCTGCCCTTCTTTGCTTCACCTATTAATAATTTTCTTTATCTCAACCTGTGAGTTTTCTTGCTTTTGCCTTTCTGATTCTTTTTCCCATCTCACTGGTGGTAGGGAGTGAGCGAGCAGCTAAGTGGAGGCTTGGCTTATGTCTGGGGCCAACCTATCATGAGACCTCAGCTGAATTCCTGAAGACAGCTTGAAGGATGAAAAACAAACAAACAAAACCCATGAAGCCAAGCTATCTGAATTGGGTATAATCTCTTACCTTGGTAATACTGTCTTGCACAGAATATGGTGGCTGTAGACAAGCTTGATCCACTCTGAGAGAGCTATAAAACTCACTAAACTCCTTAATTATTGATCTCTGTATTTGAAGACTTCAGGTGAGACTTGTGGCATGCTCATGTTGTTTATAATCATGCTTATAATCCATAAAATATGTCCAGAAATAGAATTAGTCAAGACCACTGTCTGCAGTGCCTGTGTTTGGAGGCCTAAATTACGGAACTGAACCTGAAGTATTTTTAAATAATGGATTTCTCCAAGTGCATTGACTTATATGTATCTCTTCCTTGGAACATTTTTTTGAATTTTCAGTGGGCAAAATTGTGCATTTTTGGCTCAGACTTGAATTTGGGGAAGTGCAGGGAAGTACTGTCACATGAAGAGTTTGTCTCTTAGGACAACTTGGGAAAGAATGTGAGCCATGGAGCCACATGAAAGGTGAAGAGGGCTTTCTGTGGGTTGATGAGCATGAGAAGGGTTAGCCAGAAGCCCTGAATTGTGCTGTTTATGTCTCTACTGTGTCAACTTTTTGTGCTACCAATCAGGCATCTCTTTCTGCAGCTCAGAGCTGTTTGCAGTGTGTAGAAGGGCATGGCTGAAAATTAATTTCTATATTTCCCTTTTTGGATGATCAGTGATCTAAAAGCTGAGAACAAAAAGGAAAGGCTTCTAATGGAGCAGCAAACAGAGCTCTTCAAACTCCCTTAAAAATCCCATTGTAAGTCTGTGTATACACAATCACTTTAAAATAACATTATGTATAATCTGTAACTTTAGAAAGAAAGGAGATTTAGGCAAAGCAATTACCATTAAAACACAGATTCTTGCTTTTTTTTTTTTTTCAGTAAAAACATCAAATACAGAAGGAAATTTATGTGCACATTTTGACATAAAGCAAGTGCATTCTGAATGCTCTTGGTCCAGTCCTATCTCAACTGAGCTCTGTGGTGCATGTGGCCCTCCAGCAGAATGTCTCACAATCCTGTGCAACGCTTTATCTTTACAAAGAGATTATATTGTAATCACAAAATATGCTTATAGACCATCTTGGCAAAACAAACATACCCCCTGGTGGTATGTAACATTGCCCAGCGTTAGGGGACTGTGATAAAGGAATATACATACTGCATATTTTCTTGCTGACCACATCATAACATTTACCAAGTACATCTGGCTTCTGTCAAATCTTGGAAAACAGCAGCCTAGAAGGTTGCCTGTGATTTCAACAGGGACCATGAAAACCAACTTTGGGGAAAGTTAAGAGAATAACAGCAGGTCAATTTCCATGTTTTCAGCATGAGGCCACCAACTTGTAATCATCCCAGTGATTTGCTTAGTTTTGCTAATGGTTTCAAGAATACAAGGGCAAACAAGAGCTCTCAGTGCCCTCAGGCCTGCCACCATCATCATGGCTTGGGCAGCAGTTGCACTTGTCTACCAGCCTGCTTTCTTTTCCAGAAGCTCTCTACATCTGCAAGACTAGCAGAGAAAAAGGGTTGTGATTAATAGAAAATGTCTAGCAACACCTAACATTTAATCAGTCTCAGGGATTTCTGTTCAAACTGGAAACCAACTGGCTTCTTGTTGGGAAAGTTTAAAGAAAGCAGGAAAGTAGTTATAAGCTGAAAAGGAAATCAGTGGGTAATCTTTCAGTGAGCAGCTCTCCGGAGCTCTGCCCTTCACTGACACCTATAATTATCAAGGTGTATTTTGCTACTGGAATGTCAGGTGTCATTGGCAGAACCTGAACCCATGAATAGACTGAAGAGCTCTCAGTGCATTTTGATTCCTTCCACCTGATCTACTCTGCTGTGTCATTATTTCATGGAGTCTTACTTAGAAAAACACACGGAGCAAGTTAAATCCTGCGTGTCTCTGTCAACATTTATAGTTTATTACTTGATTTGAAGTGGTATAAGAGGTACTTGAGCAACATTAACATTTTCAGAGTAAGTTTGTTTGATACCTTGCCGTGGTTAAAACAACAGCATACAGATCAGACAGTTTCAGCACGTTGAGTGACACAAGGGGAACTTCATTTAGCTGTTTTCTGAGGAGGAGAAACTGTGCTGGGCAACAGAATGAAGCCTGTGATGAAAGTGACTAAAAATGTTAGAGGAAATGATTACAATGTAATGTAAGCCAGAGTGAATTCTGTCCTCTTCCTAGAAGTCAAAGTAATCTGAGTTCTTGATTATCAATTCATGGTCAGCAAGAGGATATAATTTAGCTATTCTTTTCTGTTTTTCATTTAATTGTTCTAGGAGAGGCACGCTTGCAGCATGGTATTCTGTGTACAACAGACAGAGCCAGTGAACTGGCCAGAAATGGAAGTATATAGCTGCTCCAGCAGAGTACAAAGTGGATGGGCCAATTAGCCCAAATGTTGCAGCATGCTAAGGCATACATCAGCACATGTTTAATGACCTGGCATCTGCAAGAGGCTGTCACAGCATCCCAGCCCAAGTAGAATTAGTTTGAATACCTCAAATGCTTCAGTGCAAATATTGGTTGTGGGAAGCTTACACATTTGTAGGCTTTGAAGTAGTGCAAAATGTCACCTATGATGTGGCCAGTATACCTTAGCAATGGGAAAAGACATCCTCCAAAACACATGTAATTCGCTGTAATTCACATAAAAATGTGAACCTAAAGTTTGATTAAGATTCACCAATGCTCTCAGATTCCTACATTCCAGATATTTTGCTCCAGCAAACTTTATATTTGCTGTCTTCTTAGTGTGGTGCATTCTTAGTGGTGAAATATCCAATGCATTTTTGTTGTCTCACTTCTATGTCTTCTGGCACTGTGATACACTGACTTTCTCTCCAGTGTATTGCAGAGGAATTTATATGAGGAACTTAAAACTTCTTTAACAGGCTCCTCTGAAAGCTCTTCTCTAGTTCTGAAAAAGGGCAGAAATGTATTGAGACGTTTTAAAATGTTCTATCAAACCACGCAAACCAAAGAATTTCAGGAAACTCCAATGGCACTGCTTTCACTGATGAAGCAGGTCTTTCATACTCCTTTTGCATAGTCCAGGAGAAAGTCTGAAACTCGGAGCCAGCAGGCATGTTCTGCTTTCCCTTTAAACAATCCCTGCTCAGATCTATTGGAGCTGGTAGATCAGACTGGCAAATGACAACACCATATAACACTAACAAGAAAAACAAAACATCCCACTGTGATGCTGGAACATTTCAGAGTCCTTTAAGATCAAACACTTCAACCTCATTTCCTCTTTCCTCCCCAAGGTCTGTCAGATGCAGATAATCCTTTTCTATTTGGCTACTGTCTATTTCAGCAAGAAGCAGGTTACAGGAGGTAGTCAACATTATTTTGGACTCTGAGGAGACCTCTACCTCCATCCCAATTCTGTTCTTACCTCCTTTCCTTGGACTGGCAGCATGGGTGACAGTTCATACCACAAGTGAGCCAGTTCTCAGAGAATCACTGTGAAGCAATACTAGACCAGCTGCTTCTCAGTAAGTTTCCAGATCACAGCTGCCCTTGGTGCCCATGTTGTCCAGGTCACCACACTCTTACTTCCCTTATTTTCACAAGTGACAGATGCAGTTTTCTGCTCTGGATTCACATATATCGAACTATATGCTGTCGTTTAATGTTTTTCAAAGCATTAATGGAGTGGGCCAATTAAATAACTCATTTGTATAATAAATGTAACGCTTCAAAACGAAAAACTTGCAGGGCATACACAATAACCTGTTTCTAAAATGAAATAACTCTGTTCTTTTAAATTCACTTTCCTAGCCAAGGCATAACAGGGGTTAGTGCACAGTATAGACTAATTGGCTACATAATTTCATTTTATGAAACAAAGCGCTTTAAAAAAATTATAGGGTTATAAAAAAGCATGTGAAACTCTAAGTCAGCTTTGGTTTTCAGCCTCATTCAACAGTGGCAGTGATTTAGATGTGGTGTGAACTGTAAACATTTTCTTAGGGGAAATAAATGTCATAACTTTCTGTTCAGGTACCTGCCTGAGTGCTGATGATATATCCTCTTGTCCTATTATAATGTTTGCTTTCAATTTTTTCACCTCTATTTCTCTGAAAGAGAAATTGCTTTGTCCTCCTAGCCCCACTCGGTAAGTGAAGTCCCTTCCCTTCCTTTGCTTGGTGTCTCTCATCCTTGAACCTGTGTTGAGCCAATCATTTTTCTGGCAGCAAAGAGATGAAGAGAGCTCCTTCGGTGCTTCTCCTGGGTCATGAACCAGAGCAGCCGAGGGAGCCCTGTGTGTATTGCTTCACTGAGATCCTCCCTCAAATCCTTGGTGTCAGTAGTGCTAGGCTACAAGGCCAGCCCATAAAAGTTGTTTTACTACTGGCTGAGCTCTAATGTCTTTTAAAAAAATTATTTTCTTCCTGTTTTGCTGTCCCTCAAAATAAACAACAGGGAAGGAAAAAGCAGACAGCAGGAGGCAAAAATACAATGAGAGCTGCTGATGCTGGGCTGTAACCCCACTTGGATTACTCTGTGTCAAAAATACGTATCAGACGCTGAAGTTGGGTGGTAGCAGGTTTAACAGGATGAAACTGCGATGACTTCGGACCCCCTATAAAATGCACAAAACAGAAGTCATGGTGGATATATAACCTTTTCATTGTTAAAAGAGAGCATTTCCTCAGGAGGCGAGACACCTGGGTGCAAAACAGATCACAAAGGCCTAGATTTAGCTTCAAGATCTCAGCTCTTACAATGCTCCTCTCCAGATAGCACAGAAATAGATTTATTACATATATTTGCCCAACATGTTAGGGTGCTCCCCCTTAATTAAAAGCACAGCCAACCCCTGATAGCATCATATTGCTGGGACAAAACAAAATGATATTATCCACTCTGGCTCTTATCCCGACTGCTGGGTACATGAGGTGGATTAAGAGGGGGAAGGGCAATCTTGAAAAATTGTGGTACAGTACCAAGCCTGTGATCTCACCTGATTGATTCTTATCAGCTTTTAACATCACTAGTGCTCTCTCTTTTTTCTTTCTTCCCCTCTCTCTTTTTTTAACATACACTAACCCAAGAAGAAAAAAAATAAAAATCTTACCACAGCATTTATCGTAATTTGTTTTTACCCATCACAACATGCAGATTCAAAAGTTTGAGCCCTGAGTGGTAGATAACCCCGGAATCTGGAAGTTGCTCAGTCGTGCTTAGTGTAAATCAAAGAAAAAAAAGAAAGACATAAAATCTGATTATGGTAACACATTGCCCAGTGAGAAGCAGATCTCACATAATATAAAATCAATCCACCTAAATCTCTTTGTAGTGTGAGCTATTTCTGAGATGGGCGACAAATCTCTGGCTTGAGATACACTGAACTCACTCTCTGTGTGTATGTACGTAGGTGGTGAATAACCTGCCCGCCTCACGTGCCACGCTCAGAATGGCTAATTCTCTCATGAGCGTATATTTTACCTAAACCCACTTTTTGAAAAGTTTTTGGTTTTTCATGTGTATTGTTAAAATTGTGGTTTGCAATGCCAGAGCCAATTCCCGGTTCTCGTGGCGAGGCTGCAGCTTGCTGCGCTGCAAATGTCACCGGCCAGCCGCTTGTTAGGGCTGCACTGCATGCCGGTTAATCTGTTTACTTATGCAATGGTGGAAATGTGACCTGGCTATTGTGGTGATTAACAGAGTCAAATATCCTCACATTAACTAGTGAGCTGGGCAATCAGGCTGGATTATTGTTACATTCAATTTAAATTACAGTGGCATGACAGGTCCTGAGGTATTTAGTAACGGATTTCACAGCACAGATATGCTTCATGTGTAATGAATAAACTCTGGAGAGCAACAAAAGGAAAAAAATAAAATAAAAAGGTATTTTATGATCATTGTGAAAAATTTATGGAGTGTAGCTGGCATGAAATTCTATAAAATGAACTGGCTCCAACCAGTACAACAACAAAGCATGCACTTTTCTTCCTGCTGCTTATGAATTATTATTACCGAGTCCTCCTATGTTTACTCATTAGCATTGAACCCTTTGCAAAACTGTGATTCAAAATTTAATTCTTCTTAATTGAAAATACCCCCAGTATGCTGGGAGAAAAAATGAAGGGGGAAAATGGCAGCAGCACCACAATGGGCCAGTTAGCTCTGTGATAGTCAGAGGGGGTGGCTGCTCTGAACTTGAATGTTATTCAGAATTCACAGCCGGACTATGCCAAGAAAAAGCAGGTTTCTTTCAATTTGTTCTGCACACTGACATACATATAATTTAAATATTTAGCCACCAGTGTGCTGCTGCAGTACGTTAGCCCACTAGCACCATAGTGCATTAATCCTGCTCTCTACGACTTGCTGACTTTGACCTGTTTTATGCTCTGTGACTGAATAACACATAGCACTTTGCTTGGGGAAAAAAAAACAACAAACCCTAAACAAAACACACTATGATCTCAACGCACATTGGTTTCAATTAACTTTTAACCATTTGATTGCACTAATTCTAGGCTGTTAGTTAGCTATTGCAGAGCTGGTTGTATTGATTTTGAACTGAATAAGCTGAAGCACAAAACAAAGCACATGAAGGATGAATTTTCACAAAATATTCTTCCTTCTTTCCATTTGTTGCATCTTACCTGCAAATATTTTTACAGAGTCTATTTTGATGCTTATTTTTATAGCAAAAAAAGTCCTGACAATTTCAAGCAGTAAAAAGCATTAGGATTTCACCCAGTATGATTTAGCATTTATTGAAGCTTAAGAGAGTGAAGATATGGTATCGAAGTTTTGAAAAATGGCAGGTATTAAAAGGTAAAAAAAACCTGCAAATAACAAGTGCCAATGCTGAAAAGGTCCTGGTTAGTGAGGTGTTCATGCACTGCTTGGTGGCTCTGACTAGGGAAGAACTAATGGGTCCTCACATGGGAACCTTGTTTTTGTGATCTTGCATGTTGCAATCATTTAAAATGTTATTTACAGGAGAATGGAGAGCACAATGAAGCTTCATTTAATTGCAGTCTGATGTAAAGCCTTTCGAATCAGTGACCGTTCTACAAAAGGGAACCAGAAGAGTGACATATGTGCTGTGGCTTTCTGGGGAAGCTCATCCTTGTAAAAGTATGCACTGGTAAAAGACAAACAGCAGGTTGTTTTCTCCAACCTTTAACCTCGAAATGCAGAGTTCAGTTCCACCCTCTTCAAGATCACTAACAGTCCTCCAAAACCAGTCCTCTCAGCATCACTGTGAGCTTACCTTTGCAACTTCTGGGTGCTTCTCCATTGCAAGGAATCACTGTTGAAGACCTTGTCCAGGTATCTCATTTAAAAAACAGAACCATGAGGAGAACAGATGCACACTCAAGCTGGTCTACATTGATGATAAGAAAAAGTTACTCCTTTCAATAAACTTACGAGAACTGGTGTATCTGGTATATAGTAATTTCCTTATTCTGCAGTACATTAGTAAAGCATCTGGGGCAAAAATTTACAAGGAGAATACCCTATACTCTGGAAGGTGTAATTACTGGCCATGTGGCCCAGTGATTCCTGCAGGGCTCTGAGCTCCCACTATAGTGTGAAAGAACTGCAAGTGCTACAAACATCTCTTGTGTCCCAATCAGCTTTGTACAACCCTTCTGAAACATGCAGCTTTCTCTCTGTCAGTGGAATATCAATGCCTAAATCAAGAGAAGAATTTTAGAGCTGCAACTCTAAAATCCTCACTCCTGCCAGACGGGTTCTTTTGCTACAGTCGTGCAGCTCCCCATCTGGCAAGATGCAGCTGCTGAGCTTTCTGCTACTGAGTCCTATATAAAACTCAACACCTGTTACAGGGTTTTCACATGGAGGCACATATATTTTAAAAACATTTATTCAGAAGAAGTCAGCACGCTGTGAACCACTGAAATGTTACACTTCATCAGCCTTAGCATTGTAGTTACTGCGCTAAAACATTCCCCTCCCTCTGGAATTTCCCAGGCTACAGCATTTTGGTAAAAGATGTTCATATGCTGCCCACGTCTCTCAAACCAGTTTGTCACAGTACACTGACTAGTCTGAGGAGAGGGCAGGGCAAGTCCTGGCCACTCAAGGCTAAGCCCAGTGTTCAGCCCAGCTCATTTATGTAGACAGTGATAAGAATGGGCCATTTTGCCATTTCCCCCTTAGGCAGTCACCATTGCTGGAGACTTTTAACATCCTCCTTCCCTATAACTGTCATATGAGATGGAGTGGGAGGTTACAGGACAATACGGCTTGATGTTCTTCTACCAATCAATAGCCTCCAAAGTACGTGCAAACATCATCTAACCAGAGAGTCACTGCTGTGTAGGAGGCACAGACAGAGTGCCAAATAGCAGATGCTTATTGAAGATTCTAATTATTTTAGCTGGAGAATGGATCCCCAGGTCCCTTAATTCTGCAGACTCTTCTTTTAGGAAGTAGCAATAAATAAATCTTATGCTTTCCCTCTGTTCAGACTTATCTTTAGGGCTTTTCTGCCTCCCCGTGACATAAAATGATATGGTTCCACTATGCAAAACAAGAACATTATGTATTATCTGCCCTTTTGTGTCCAGAACAGACTTGCTCAGACCAGAACTATCCTGTCACATAAGTAAAGTTAATAACCTCAGGTGACCAAAGCATTAATAGTTTATCCATCTGAGCTGGCTGAGTATCACATCTATTGCCTATAGAAGACAATATAAAGAGGTTTGTGTAAGAGGCAGGAAACCTGCAAGTGTGATGTACTAATACCCTAATCTAAATTATGCACAAAACAGGTATAATGCAGAAATGTATTTGTGCACCCTATATTAAAATGACTTCTCTGCCGTTAATGGCAACAATGTCCCAAAAGGGAGGTGCACAAACAGTCTACAGCTGTCCCTCATTTAGAGCTCAATGACTTGCTTGGTTGATGGAGAGAGTTGCTGAGATTGCATAAAGATAGACTGTTAAAGACAATGATGGAAGTAAATTTTCAATGAAAACATAACCTTTTCCGTCTTGCTATAAATTCTGTTTAGAGCATAAATCAGTATCAGTTACATGCATTAAACCCCAGCTTCCCAACTGGGAACACAATGCCCTCCCCCTTGCACATTTTAAAGGACATGGCACTATGTAGAGAGAGCAATAGTTTCCTGAAGATTCATGAGCAAGGTAATTTGACATACCTGGTGCTGCCCAACTTTAAGTTGCTATAAATAAAAGGGAAAGAGTTTGTCTATGCTGCTCTGTGTGTGTGTGGTGCCGAGCTGTTCAGAAGAGTAAGATGCTGTGGGCATCTAGTTCA
Source organism: Apus apus (assembly GCF_020740795.1). Taxonomy (NCBI): domain Eukaryota; kingdom Metazoa; phylum Chordata; class Aves; order Apodiformes; family Apodidae; genus Apus; species Apus apus. Next base: position 60,609,041 of record NC_067283.1, read on the forward strand.
TATGCTCTGAAGCATCACATTTCACTGGGAAGCTTGGCAACAGAAAAGTTTGCAAATGTTGTACAGTATTTGGAAAGAGCCTGGAGCCATTGCAAACATTTGAGAAGGTGACAGTAATGTCTTTAAAGGGCTTCTTGTCTTAGCAAGGGTATTTCTTATCATTTATATAGTAAAACCGTTGCTTGGATGTCAGCAGAATGGGCTGACTGTTGGCTGAAGACTGACTTTGAGGACTGCTTTGGTTTGGATTAGGTCCAATCTAGTCCATGGGAGGAGGAGTGGGGTTGGGGGAGGGGGAATTGCACCAGGTTGCTTAATTAATCCGGATGCTTTGCTCATTATACCTTGAACTTCCTCAGAGGACAGGAACAAACTAGCTTGCTCAGAGTAAAATGAGTATAACATCAACAAAAAGCAAAAGGAGTGGGTGAGGGGTGGAATTTGTTAGAGTGGTGAGCCTGTATCTGAACAAAAAAAAATACAAGGCAAAATCTTAGGAGTGTGTGAACTGTGAAAAGTAGGCACACAAGCATGTGCAAACATCTGCACACGTATATGTGTAGAGATATACATTACAACCCTGCCTAATTGCAGTGAAAGGTGAAGCAGAACCCTCTACTGTTGCTTTTTGCCCTCAGAAACAGTCAGATGAGGCAATACTCAGTGTGTTGTCATGGTAGAGGCTTTACACCTGCATCTCAAGTGGCTATGCGAGTTCTACTAAAAATGAATGGGGCTGCTGGACAGTCGAAGTCATATTTTTTTTCTGCTTACATGAGAGGGAGAGTCTTCTGTGGGAAGCCTGCTTTAAACCACCCCTAGATGCCATGGAAGATAGGAACTGGCTGACAAAACGTCTAAGATCAGGGAAATTATAGTTGATCCACTCTTTAGGGCCAGCAGCCTAATTTGGATATGATTTTCTTTTAAAAAAACAGGAGAGAGGAGATGATAGCTGCATAAATGGAGATTAGTGGAATTCACACACACCTGCATGAGTACTTCCCATATATTTAATTATCTGGCCATCACCAGGAAAGCCCAGGACTCTTTTATTTCACTTACCACATTAGCGAAAGGACAATACTGCCCTGGAAAGGCAACATCAGTCTAGCTAGAACTGCACTCTTCCAGGAGCTTGATGTCAAATGTACACAGATAATAGGGACTACCAGTACCTAGACCACCATCAACCAAACATCCTGATCATTTCTAAAATGTGGTAATTAAACGAGCGCTGCAGTGAGGGATTCTGCAGTGAGTGGCCATATCCGCTTTACAGAAGTCACTGTTGTGACATAGCACTTCCAAGAACAAAAGGACAGGGAAAGAACGGGCACACACTGCCCTTAACCTAAACACAGCCCATTCAGATGAGGCGTGAAGCAGATTATAAACTATAAACCCCTAAAGCTTCATGGATCTTCCCCTCTGGATTTGTGCTAGACTGGCAGTGGGGAGAGATAGCAACCCAGCATCAGAATAACCTAGGGAAAAAAAAGGGGGGGGGGGGAAGTAACTCTCTAGTGCATATATCTAATGTCAAAATAAGTTTATCAGAGGATTTTTTTCCAAAGAATAGAGGCTGTCACCTCACTTTGTGCTGTCACCCTGAAGGTGCATACCATGCAGCTTCAGACTACGCTGTTCCCTTCACGGCAATTCACAACAGGAAGTTGTAGCTATCCCGCCACCAACTATAAAACGTGCATTTCAGGATTGAAATTACCAGCAGATTTACAAGGATCTGAAATCTCTTTGTTCTAGTCATTCCTCTCTGCTGATTTCTGCCAAAGAACTAATTAATAAGAGTGGAAAATACAGCATGGGGCATACAGTGGCAGAACAAATGCAAACCTCTCTGTTGCAGTATCATCCTCTGTTCAGTGTGCCTTGCACTTACATGAAAGAATGAAAATAACTAGGATGATGAGATTTCTTGGCTAATCAATGAGGACAACAAAAAGATTGTGTGTGTGTGACGCCTTCCAGCCATTTCTTTCTCTGGAGCTGTGTGAATTCCAGATAGGCAGATGTCAACCACCAGCACAGCAACAGGGACAGTAGAGGAGCAGTGCCCCTTTTGTACAGACTGGTCACCTGTTCTACAGTCTCTTTGCTCTCAGTTGTTTTTTGCCAGCTTGCTTTTTTGTATTCCACATTTCTTCAAGAACACAGTACTAACAATGTATTAATATATATTAATAATAACGGGTTTTGTCACTGGGGACAGATTCTGCCCATTTGGCTCTCTGTATCTTCCCTTGGTGCCTTCACCAAAACCTTCTTGCTGTTGTCTTATTTGAAAAACAGAGCCATGGAAAAACATCACACCTGGAGCAGTAAGAAACTACAAAGTCATGATCATTCCTCTCCAGTTATTTCCAGTCAGGTTAAAATTTGTTGATAAGGTTCTCTGGAAATACTTGTGTAACTGTGAATTCAGTAGGATCAGTTTTGATAATACGCTGGGATAAAATCTGTTGACTCAAGTGGAGTTGGTCCAGAATTAGAGTGAGGAGATTCAGGAAAAGCATTCCTTTCTTCCGTTTTCTTTGTTCCTTCCTTTCTCACTCTTTTTTCCCCACACTGTAAACATTGATCTTACCCAGAGTGTGGAACCATGAATTTTCCTCTGCCTCAGGCTTGCTCGATTTTACCATTTTCACAACAAAGTAGCTTTTAAAGCTATGAATAGTGTCTATTCCTGCAGAAACTCACCTTTCATTTTCACTATGAGGAGCACATAATTTGGTAGAACCCCAAAAAGTGGACTTGGGAGTGGAAGACTCATTCCCCCTACTTCCCAGCTGCAGAATATACCTTGCACTCCAGGTACACCTGAAGTACCTGTCCATTAGCAAAGGTCACACACCAATGGCTGCTGCAGGACACATTCAGTTCTGATGCCTAAGTGCAACAGATGATCAGGGACAGTTCTCTGTATTGCAGGTTAGCTGTGACCTTCGTGTAAACATCTACAGTACTAAACTTCTTGCCCATAAACATTTTCGAAAACAGCATTCTGCACATGGAATTAGCTCTTTTAAAAATACATTTAGAAATAGGGGAAAAAAAGGTATGCTGTTGGGATTTATAAAACCTGCATATGACTATTGAACAGCCTTTTCCTGGCTTTCAGTCTTCCACTTACCCAGAGCTGAATTTTTTTACACAATCACTTAAACCTTTTCTCTACAGTATTGCTTTGATGTTTATATACTGCTACAATGTGATTTATCATAGTATCTGATGCTGCTGAAGACAAAATTTCTTCTTCCTCAAAAGCCTAGGATAGTTCATCTTCTCTGATCCTTATTTAAATAAATATTTGTTTTACTCTTAGATTTTTTTTATCTCCTTTTCATCCCTAGCTCCTTTTCCTTGCATTGTGAGAGTGCCATCAATGCAGCCCTAATGTGAGAGCTTGGTAGGAATTCTGAAAAAGTTTTGAGATAAGTAAAAATGAATTTGCCCAGCCTCAGTTCCAGTAGTAATTAAATATAGCAATGAACAGTGCCGTTTGCTCTTAATAGATGAATGATCACTTAAGGAAATGCCTCTTTTACAAATGTAGAAGAACGTGATCCCTTAAGGTTTCTTTGCCATTTTAAAAAAGTGATATTTAACATTGCTACAAGCAATTTGTTGTTTAAAAGAACTGATTAGCACAGTTGTCCATCACAGTATGCTATGCTCCCGGTGTTAAAACATTAGCCAAGTACTATCCTATAACCATTAAACTACCTTCAGTTTCAATCAGTTTTCTAACACAGCCTGATTAACAAAGTTCTGTTTACCCATATGGGATAAGGTGACTGACCAGATGTTCTGATTTTAAAAGATCTGTTGGTGTCCCAGTGATTTCCGCTGGGACATTGAATTGTCCCAGATTTTCCTGCTGGGAGCTTGAGCAGCACAAAAGTTGCTTGCAAGGTAAAGCCCCTTTAGCCACTAAGGAGTTTGGAAAGCAGGATTAAGAGAGGATCCCCCTCAGAGATTTGAAGATTCATCCAATGTAGCTCAAATTAATACATGAGTTATTATAAATAACTTTGCTGGTGTTCTTTGCTGGAGAAAAGCTACAGGGGAAAAAAAAAAGAGGAAAAAGTCCCAACTCTGCAGCCTAGAGCAACTTAAGGAAAACAGGTTGCTTTTCCCTGCTTTCTCTTGCTCATGCTACATTCTTAATATACTTTGCTCTGTGGTGGTTTCTGTGACTGTGTGTGTGTAAGGGGTAAGGGAGGAGGGCAAGGGGGAAGGAAAAAGAGAGCGAGGGAGAAAAAGAAATAGAGAGGAAATCCTCTTTGTCCTGTGAAGTGCATCACACAGACCTCCTGTGTTGTAATGTAAAACCGCCAGGGTGGTTCGAATGACCATATGCTGTGAATGTGAGTGCTGTGCCTGTTTAAATGTAAATTTCCTCTGTATCAGAATAAAAGAATATCTGTTTAATATGGAATGAATGCAGTTTGGCAGGATATGCACTACTTCAGGTAAGCCAGAATAAACAGTAACATTGATTAAAAGGAGCCCCCTATTCTGCACCTGTCATGTTCACCTCCTTTGCCACAAAGGCCTCACTGCTTTATTTACCTGTAGAGCTGTTATAATATTTTGCTTTCTAAGGAGATTTGGAAGCCACCTGCCGTACCTCTGGCATTTCTTTAACAACAAAGCACTTCAGGCTCAAGTGTGGGAGCCCATTGTTCTGCTCCACAGCATGGAAAAGAAGATGAATCCAGAAGCACAGGATCCAAACAGAAATTATTATTGATTTAATCACATAATCAGCAGCAAACACTTCAGGCTAAGATAGCAAATCCATAGCAGCCTGCCCACATAACCACCCTTACAAATTTACCAGCAAACCACTGCGCACACTTAGCAAACAAGAAGAGCAAGGGTCACCTTCACTTGGCGGCAAAATATTGACATTCCTAAAGCTTAAATATGTTTTGAGTTAAGTGTTATCAATCAGTGATAAGAGTTGAATGTCTGTTAAACATAACTGCATTGGCAGAAGGATTATAGAATGCTTTCTTGCCATAATCTAGAAGCATCTTTCAGACAAAACTCTGCTTGAAATCAATTGTGCACAAGGAGCTGCCTGCTGAGACCCATTCAGTGTCATACAAAAGAAGAGAGAGTCTCCCTGTGATCTTTAACCATAACCGGTTATCTAATGAGACCAGGGCTTTAATTTCTTTTCACATCAAACATAGAATCAATGCTCTGGATTCAACAATGTGTGTAAACAGGCCGTGAAGCCATCTCTTCAGATGGCAGCCAATTCAGCCTTCCAAGCCCCCTGGTATATTTATTTCAGTCAACCCCCCTTTAGTTCCAGGTAACTGCTCCCATCACATTGCTGCTGGCTCCCTCCTCGCTGATGGCAAGGCAAGCTCACTGTTGTCAGACACCTTCCAGTAACAGCATAAAACCTGGGGAGCTGACTTTTGTAGAAACACTGGGGGGGGGGGAAGTATTTTCAGGCTTCTTTTCTAATCAGTTTAGCAATCCTGTCTCAGCTTTAACAATTCCTACAGGCAAATAGTGCTACAGTCTATCTCCCCTTCATACCTCAGCATCAAATGGCTGGATGATGCTTGCACTCAGAGAAATGCAAAACTGGAGGAACATCACTACAGTTTACTTTAGAATTACACTGGCATAACAGGTGACAACCTGGTGAGAAGAGTATAGAGCAAATGTCGGCTGGGAAAGCCTAGTGACATTCCAGAGAGGATTAAAATTAGGTTCAGCAAACTGATTCATTCAGCCCTTGTCCTGCTCTGGGCTATTCACAAAGTGTGCTTTTTGTTTGTAAAGAGAGCATTTTATAGCAAGAGTGTCCATTCTTCAAGATTTTAAAATATTATTCTCCACATAGCAGGGCAAATGGTATGAAGACAGCTCCTCTGGAAGCCTGACCTGATTAAAGGAAAGAACTTTCCCTAAATTTTATGCTGCTGCTACCTCAAGTCCTTGCTGAGAGAAATGTGGATGGCCCAGTGTGTGGATCTGATGAGTAGAAATCCAGTACATCAGTCTCTCTACTGTGTTAGGCTGTGCCAGCCTGCTGCCCACAGGCTGTGTCTGCCCTCTTCCCAGGACTGCTGCTGCAGGACACGTCGACATCTCTGTTTTCTTGTGGCTAGCTCACAGCACTCCTGTCCTGGAAAGCAAGACACCATGAGCTTCAGCTGTCGGTGATCCACTTGCATTCAAATTGGCTCAGCTATGACTCAGGGACCTGCAGCTGCCACTTAGGACTATATAAAACCTCACCTGCCTTAGTGTTTTCATTTCATAAGTTTCTAGTAACACATGATGTAAAAATGAAATCCTAAAGAAAAAAAAAATGTGTTCAGTAACAAAACATTTGATTGAATACCTAGGAGCTTGACTGGGAAGGCAGAGACTGGAAGTACCCATACATAACAAAACCATATTGGAATGAATCATGTTTTAGCTATCTCATCAAAACCTGTCTTACAAGTTTCAAAGCAGGTCAAATTTATGAACCATTTAGCACATGAGTGATGCCCCTCTGACAAGCTGCTACTGTTTTAGGCTGTTTTGAACCCCTCTGGGCTCTGATTGCTGAAACAATGAAGGAATAGCATTAAGCAGGTAACTCAGAAGGTCTCACAGTGCGTTGATTAATTGGTGCCCAAATGCATAAATATTAAGGACATGCAAAATAGTGGTATTACCAGATGACCTCAGGAGAAATTTCATGGTGCTAGAAGTATGAAAGATGAATTGAGTGAGAGGAAGGCAAAAAAAAAAAAAGAAGAATACATAATCTGGAAAAAAATTGAAGAGCAGAGCAACAGGTTATTTTCCCTGGACATGTAGTTCCATAACAAACAATGATTGTGTTGGAAAATTTAAAAATGTTCCCATGAGTTACCTTAGAAAAGAATCAAAACGCTTCTTTGTGTACATTTGAAATATGTTCCAGTAGATTTTTACAGTAAAACACAGGGTATTGATACTGGGTTATAGAAATACTGCTGTATATTATAGCAGAGTGTTTTTCTATATATTAATTTCATTAAAAAAATCTTTTTTATTGATTCTCTAATTAACACTAACAACCATAAAGACAATCACAAACAAATATAGACATAAATCAAATAGATACTGTATAAACAACTGAACTTAATTTAGCTTGCCCATAGAAATCATTATGCAAGAATACCTGACATGGCACATGCCCAAGTAATAGAGAATCTGGAAGATAACTATTGGAACAGAATAATGATACTGAAAAAAGAAATTTTAATCCAGACACAAATATACCAAATACCTGTAAACTGACATAATATGATGCAAGCCGGGCTGATTACCTAAATATAGAGCTCTAAATCCATACTTACACATACTAATAACAGTTTTATTTTTTGACATCAGTTAGTAATTGATAAAGCCCTTGATAAGGGAGGTTCAAACCTTAACTACACACATACAGCATCAAAAATAACACCAGATTCTCAAAAAAATCTATTCATTTGATAAATTACCATATTTATTGAAAAGTATATGTAGAATGCTATTAGCTATTTGTCTTCCACTGGTGATGCTTTCTATGGTTTAGAAAACAGCTGTAATCTGATTTCCAGTTCATAATTAGGTTATGTGAGAAATGCCCCTGAAGAAGTCAACATTGAAATTTCCTCTCTTAGTGCAGAAGATCTAGACTCTGTTTTCACTCAGCTGAAGCAGATGGAAGAAAACAGTAATAATTTGGATGTAATAGTTTGAAGAAATTTACTCTTAGATTGTTGGTAAAAATCAGCATCCACTTATGCATGGAATAATCTGGCAGCGTGTTTCACTTGGGCCTCTTACCTTTAGGGCTAAAATATTATAATATATTATTAATAATTTATGCATTTATTTGTACCTAAAAATATTTTTACATCTATTCTAGCTTTCTCAAATATAATATCATTTCAGCTGAGAAAGAATACCCATTGGTACAAAACCAAGAATACCAAATGGCAGGTTTTCATGTCAAGTCAATTGTAAAGTTAGAGCTTACAAAACTTCAAGCAAGTCTGTAATCCCTTTACAAGTCAGTTCACTTGCAGTTGCTCCACATTTTGCATATCATGCTCTGAGAACATGTTCATGATGCTAGCCTAAATTACCTCAATTTCTCTAATGTTACCATTACCCTACTGAAAAAATTGCAGCCTGGACTGAGTCTGTTGGAAACCTTTTTTACAGTTAGCTGAAGTTCTGTCTGAAAACGGCTTTTAATATCTGTTTCAGTTTTCACTGCTGTAAAATGAGGGGTTCATAATGCTTATTATTTACATGGGATGGCATGAGAACTTTTGAGGGCAATGTATCATGCAATGGGCTCCACTTCTGCAAAAGTAATACACTTTGGATTGGATGCTTTGTTAAAATGTGCAGTGTTTTGGAATGGGAGTTGTGAGTGGCTCCAGTGGACGTTATCAGAATACAATAAAGAACAAATATTAGAAATCTCTTCATCTTGGTCAGCAGTCCAGGATGTTTTGAGAGAATGGGATTTTCCTAGGGTCTGCCTACTGAGTAGCATGACAGCAAGCAGAAAGGCTGGTGAAGTGTGTAAGCAGCAACATTAGTGCTACCTCTATAAATCTGCCAGCACATAACTACAGGTGTAAGCCTAATGCCTGTCATGCACTTACACTTTTAATGCTAAGCATGTCTGCAGAATACACCAAAACAAATGGTCAGTACATGAAACCAAAGCCATTAGAAGTCAGCAAACACTCAACTAGCCTGCAAATCAGGATCTGAAAGAGAAAAAAAGGAACAAAAGGGTTTGCTCAGTGTCTTAAAAGGACTACAAGAACCATATAGCTCCTTTACCTGATGGTCTCAATTGTTTGCATGTCTGCATGCATACCCTCTGATTAACCAAAATATAACCATTGTACAAATACATTTGCTTGGTTTCCTAATGCACATAGCAAATTAATATGATTTCAATTTAAATACATTTGTCTACAAATCAATCCATGCTTAGAAATGGGTTAGAGAAGGACCGAGACTGATCAACAAGGGTCTCCAAAAGCTTTTGGAGTTGGTCATTTGCTGAGCCAAGTAATATCTTTGGGGAATGTGTAAAGACATAAAGAAGGTGATCCCACAGAACTGAAAGAGGTGATGACACCATCACGAGGGCAGCTGAAGTTTCCTCTAAGTGATAAACTAGGACTAGCTGGAATTTTTCTCTAGTTCAAAACGAATAGTTACACATCCCCTTCTGTCCTCTCATGGACCCTGTTTAGTGCTCTGAAAATACTTAGAATTGCTGATTTTGATCAAGCCTTCCCTAACAATATGATAAAATGAAACGAATTAAACCAGACTCCATAAAGATGGCTCGTCATGCAAAACTAACAAAGGAAATAACATTTTATGTTAACAGTTCAAGCTACTTGAAAGTAATAAATCAATGAAAGTGGCAACAACTCCAAAAAATCCCCAAACATCTGGAAAGAGTAGAGCACTTCTGGAAACATTATGGTTCTATTGAAGACACCAGCAAATAGTCCACATTTTTTTCCTCAATCCTCTTAAAACTCTTCATTCCTGAGCTTCTCAGGGAAAGGAAAAAATCTTGCTCATAATCAAACCCTTAAACCTAGTATTTGACTTTTTGTTATGACTAATTAGCTTGGGAATTTGTTTTTTGTTTGCTTGGTATTTTTGTTGTTGGTTTGTTTTGTTGTTGGTTTGTTGTATTTGCATGCTTAAATTTGAAAACAAACTGTTTCCTTAGCGTTCTGCTGCTGGATTAATAAGCCTTGGATAAGTTACACTAGTATTTAAAAAAATAAACAAACTGATAATCAACAGTCAAAATGTTGGTGAGAAAAGTTCAAAAAATCAATTATACTATGTAAGTTTTCCTTAAAACATAAAATAGGACTAGGGGAATTAAAATCTATTGGAGGTTAGCATGAAAGGGTTAGAATTTGACTTTTGATCTATATTATGTCCATAGATTTTAATAAGGTGTATAAAAAATCTTTAAAAGTGATCTGTAGCATTTTCTTTTAAAAGGCTGATGAGACCTCTGGGACTCAAAGATACTATCATTATCAATTTTATCAGTAATGGTCCAACAGACGTTGTACAACAACCTTTGACAGTACATAAATAAAGAGAAATGAATACAATTATCTCTGCTTCAGTTTTGCAAAGTGAATAGAAGTAGCTAGTGGTAGTGAATCTATTTATAGCTAATAGTTTGATTAATTTAGCCTTCCACTTTGCTTATAAATTGTTCTTAGATGGACTCTCATATTTACAGAATTGTTTCTTCTTCAAAACTCTTTAACAAAATATTATTTGATGTTCCCACCTTTGTGGGACTGTGTCTTGGTTACTACTTGCCACTGGCTACTTTTGGACCTAATATAGGATTGGTCACATGGATTTCAGAAAGGTTCTTCCCAAGTTTGCATAGTCTTTACTCACGTACTCTCCAGATTTTTCATGCTCAGGAGAAATTCTTTGAATAAATAATTGTTTGTACAAGTGCTCATGCAGAACAAAATTAAAGAGGTCATGAATATTGATAGCCACAAATCTGTTTATTTTATTCTAACAATTGCCTAACAATTTTTGTTTTGCCTCACAATATGCGTTCAGCTGCAGTAGACAGAAATATGGCACACTCCTTTCTTTGGCAAGACTGTGAGAGCTCAGGAAAAGAAGTTTCTCTGTCTCGAAAACATTTTAGGACCCTCAGCTAGTTTAAAGCTCAATCCAGGGAGATGCTAAATACTTCCTATGAAATACTGAGCACAACACTGTCACTGGCTTTCCTTCAAAGCTATGAATACTCAGTACCTTCCATAGCAGTTTGTTTTCTATTAGGATTTACAAACACAACTGCAGTTGCAAAAATGTTGTCAGAATATGAATGGCTAGTAAATACTTGTTGAAAGCTCTATGCTACCATGGAGTTTTCCAGGCCCACGGGAGTATGGCTTCTTAGCAGTATGCAGGGTTAGACCCGAGTACCACTCATTTTTGTTCAAGGTTTACAAACATGGATACAATGACTACATTCCTCCATGAAGAGGTTCAGAGAATTCCTTCACAGCTTTAATCAACAAACAACACTTTTGGAGGCATTTGGATGTGGGATGCCATGATCTGCACAGGAACGCCTCCCAGAATCAAAAGGATTTGGTTATGAGGTGGAAGAGTGTGCTATGGTCTCTGGTTTTTTATGGCTTAATATATTTGAGAGAAGCCTATCATCACTTTGTTTAGAATTGGGAAAGAAAAAAGTGATCCTTGTACATTAGACATCTCATTGCTGAGAGACAGAAATGGAAAAATACTACTATAGAAACTGCGAAATGATATAAAAAGTTAAGTCTGTTTCTAATATTTTTGCATTAATAGAGCAGATTCTTCTTCAAATATACCTACTGAACTAATTTAATTTCATTTGTAAAAATGTAGCTCTCCCTGAAATTGTCAGTGATATGATAAAGCTAATTAAGACATGCATGGTGTTAACAGTTTCATTAGAGGAGATAATATTGCACAAGAAAAATAAGAAATCATTATGATGAATGCCTCAACATTACATTACATGTTAATGAAGTGTAAATGATCTAATTATTTTTGAAAGAATACAGATTCGATTAAACTGTCGGAATTAAATTGGAAAGGACAGCCTATTGTACTTTTTATGTACAGACAAGTTAGCGTTAATTAGGCACAATCTACAGGAACAAATGAGGCACAACCCTCGGTGAACAATCATGTATCCATTGCTCAAGGCAGGTTTCATAAAGAAATATATTAGGGGAAAAATTGTAAGTCAATTAAATACAGTGCTTTAGCAGTGGGAGGGAAAATGAGTAAAATCTCTGTTCCCTCCCCCTACATTTTGAATGTTTATAATGCAATCACTCTGCCAGTTCTCCTCCATCACTAATTTCATAAATACTAATTTTGCTGATGAGACATTTTGATTGGTTTGCCATCTACTTTCCACAAATGATTTTCTGGAGGGGGCATGGATTTTGGATGGAATTCTTTTTCCTTAGGCTCTGCTCTGTGCTCTGACCTAAGGTGAGAAAAAATGAAGCTAGTAGACTGAGTAGTAGAGTAAGTAGACATAATCACCATTTGACTTCACCTTGCTATTTCAAAGGGAAGAAGCATTATAATGTGAAATTCAGCAATTTGAATATACTGTTTTGGGTTTTTTTTTCACATTAACAGCCTTTGGCAAAAAATATTAGGAAGCTGTTGACCTCAACTGTCACTCAGACATGAAATGAAACGTAATTTTAATTTCTTTAAGCTACTTGCAACTTTCTCCCCATTTCAAGAGCCCTCTATAGACTCTCATGCCACTGCAAACTTTGCATTAAAATGGTTTGAGGAAAACGGTGTGTTTCCTTCCAATGACATTGCTCTTCAAGGTTTTCTAGCCTTGCATGTTTAAGAAGTGGATGCATACCAATCTACTTATTCTTCTATTTGAGACAACTGAAAAAAAAAAAATTATTAATCTTCTCATATTGTTTGCAGTTAACAACCCCCCAAACCCGGCTGACCCACATAAAGCCTAAGTCCTTAAGGCAGAGCTGAGCAAGTCCTTAGTACATATAAAATAATGCTGCCGCATGTATTGTTACCAGTACAACTTGCTTGTAGGTCATCTGCAGCTTATCTACTGCAGCTTCCTAAGTGGGCAGAAAAGAAATCCTAACCCTTCCCATTCTTTTCCTCACACACTCCATCTTTTTCTCCTTTTTTTTTTTTTTTTTTTTAATATGAGACCCTTTTTTCCCATTTTCACATAAAGCAGATCTCAGTGCCAGAGAAAGCAACATATGGAATTCTTATATGTTGTTTTTACTCTATAGGATTTTATTTAGATACCAAATTCTTAACTCTTTAAAGGATGAAGCACAAGTCAAAAACCTTGTAATGCTTGGGTCTTCACAAACCTTTGCATTCACCTTGCTAGAGAAATATGCAAAAATAAGGCTAGTATGATGGTACTCATCCATTCCTCTCTCATACATTTCCTAGTTTGCCCTCCCAAATCTGAAGGTTTGAGGCATACTAAATACCAGGAGCCTCTACTTGTTTGGAAATATTTAATTGATTTCTCTTCAATGACAGCTTGTTTGGTCTGTTGCAGAACATATCCATGCAGCATACAAACCATCCTGCCACAAGGAGTTCCACAGCTTTACAAACTACATTTTTTTATGCTGCCAGATGCATGTGCACACATCTAGCAACCCACGTGTGTCAAAGCTTCTAAAAAATAATTTTACTCCCAACATTTATATAACACAAATGAGATTACATGATTCATTACAAAATTATTCAGGATTTTTCTTCTTTCTAAAAACCCAATTAAAAAGGGAAGGAGTTGTTATTCTCATCTTTGATTTTTCAGTTGGATCTCACTGCTGAGAAAGGACTAGTTCCTTCTTCCTTTTGGCCATTTCTTGGTCCATGCTACCAGGAGAGCACTGGACAGCGACTAAATAGCTGGAGCACATCCACCTATTTAGCCATATCCAAGAACACACATTTTATGAAAGCAGAGCATCATGCAGATAAACATGAACCACTCCCTGGCAATTGTGTGGATGAATGACAAAGCACACTGACATGCTGAGAAGTCTTTCTGAACAGCTCAGATGCGTCTTGTAGCTCCGGCTCTGTGTGCTGTGTCAAGGCTGGGCTCCTCAACCTGACTGCACAAATACAGGCATGACTAACCTTCCTGCAGAGTTAAAATACCATGGCATTATTGAATTTTTCCACCTGTATTTAGTTACTACATAAAATACTATAGCACCTAAGAGCGTAATAATGGATAAAAATTACAGACCTGGTAGCAAAACTCTTTGTTGGAATCCTCAGCACTAATATATATAATCTGTGCCATGAAATATAAAAGAGGGTATTTTGCCAGTACCTTATAAAGACACTGACAATTATTCTCTTTGTACCCCAGGTAGGTGCATAGGATAATACATTTCAGGTAATATTTAGTAATCTTATGTGCTATATATATACAATTCAGCATTTTTTTAATTTCTTTTGGCCATAATAATTTTCTCTCTCTGCTGTATGTAACACAACAAAAAGCTATTCACATGTCATAAAATTTGATATGAAACTGTTAACAATGATATTTTTCTCACAATTCCTACTGAGTCCACCCAAAAGCCAAATAATTTTTTACTAATAAGAGAAAACAACAGCATGGCACAATTCAGATCAGGGCTTCACTTCCACTATGCAACACCTCAAGAAGGACTAACAACATCAATGCAATTAGTGGCAAACTAGCCACAAAGCAAGGGGCAAACCCTGGGTTCAGTGTAAACATCAGGCAAACCAGCCTTCCTCATACCAGTCCTGAGACAACAAAAGGGTCACAGCAGTATGCCCAGTGGAGTCAGATGGATTTTATCTAGTGTTTTCCCTCTACAAGCTATTGTTCAGGATTGCACAAAGCTGAGGAGGTATCTCTGCACCTGAACTGTATGGTACTGCAGGTGACTACCTGCAGCACTTGCCTTTCAGGCAAGGGCCTCACCCAGTCTCACACGTTACCATGCAATCGTGAAGGGTGACACCACAAAAGTTGGGCTCTTTGTAACCATTACTCTGACAGAAATGTGGTTCACAGCCTCACTCCACTTGTTAATTTCTGTTGTAAATGTATTCATATGCCCACTGCTTCTGTGTCAACATTGCCCTTAAGCTTAAAGGACTGTTCTACTAGTGTTTACCTTTCTGATCCATTTACAGAGACAATCATTTCCCTGCTCAGCTTTGTTTTGCCTGACTAAACATAGCTGGTTCTTTTAGTTGCTCTCCCTAAGTGGGAATCTCCATTCTCCCAGTGATAGGATGATCCTTCCCTGAACATCTTCTAGGCTGAGCTCATTTGTTTCAGACAGAGATGTCCACAAATGAACACATTTCTCCTGGTAAAGTCTTGCCCATATAATAATAACAACTTCTAATAACGTTTCTAAAACCACATTTATTAGCTCTGATTTTCCATTAATCTTTCTCAAGTCCGTTTTTATACTTCTGTCTTGTCAACGGCTGGAGGCTTCCCAAAATGCTAGGAAAAAAAGAAAAGAGCTACAAAAGCATCTGAAATGCTTATTTTGTGGATGTTAAGATCTTAGAATTATCTGCTCCTACGGTGCTTTAGTAGATGTTAATGTAGACATAGCCTAAGGCATCCAAACTTTAGCAAGGGCTGGGATCTAAG
Source organism: Apus apus (assembly GCF_020740795.1). Classification (NCBI taxonomy): domain Eukaryota; kingdom Metazoa; phylum Chordata; class Aves; order Apodiformes; family Apodidae; genus Apus; species Apus apus. The sequence goes on from NC_067283.1 coordinate 60,624,345, forward strand.
ATAATGTTTTCATTTTGATTAGTAGTTTTTTAGTGTGCAACTTTCTGGAAAGCCCATCAAGTGTTTACCTGATTCCTGCCCCATCCGTCCTCAGATTCTGCCATACAGGTCTAGATGCTGCAAATAGCAGCACTTCTTCTTATATCTCAGGTTGAGTGATCACTGAGTGCCACTGGGTAGAAGGGAAATACAAAAACTGAGCAGAAGAATAGTATAGTTTATAGTCCAGATATTTTGGATTAAGGAAGATAACTAAAACCCAGTATTACTTTAGCACTTTCTTAATTTTTTAGTGTTCCTAATAATAGCAGTTGCTCTTTGGATCCTATGTAAAACATTTTCTCTGCAGAATATTATGCCCTGGCACATTTATTACCATAAAAATAGGATTGCAAACAATTCAGAATGGTTTGAAGACAACTTGGGGGCAGCCATGTGTACCTTCGACATGGAGTTCTCACAAAAGTTAGAAAGCTTGACATAATACTTCAAGATGCTGCAAAAAAATAGTGCCTAAACGAATGCACTTAAGGAGTGAGAAAGAATGCTTCTCAGTTAAATAAATGCAAATTTCTGTAAGTGCCAGTTTGACAAAGGAAAGTATAGAGTTTTCTGTGTATGTGTCTGATATCAGCTACTCGTAGGATGAAAGACCATATGAAGAAATTTTCTATTCTTATTTAGAAAGATCCAAGTATGGGTTATTTCAACATTGTACTAACATTCTCAATTTTGCAATTTCAATCCTCTTACACTAGTATTGTTTATCACGTTAGCAATTGTAATTAGATCTATTATCATAATCATTTGAAATATAATAGGATATAAGTACTCCAAAAGAGTAAGTTAAATTTTTCAGATCGATTTTACTAATACAATGCATTCATTGCCTGAATGAAACATAATAGGCTAACTAAGCATTTATTGTGTTATGGAGTTACATTAACTAATAAAATACTGGAGAAACATTACTCAAAACTACTCTCAATATCAGGATTCATCCAACAGCTTTTACCAACATTTTAAAATTTCATGCATATAATTAACACCCTGCTTTCATATACATGCATGCAACACTACTAAATTTCAAATGAGTAATTTGAATGCACAGTATGTAACAGAGTCCACATTGTTTTTACATCTTCTGAATATGAATTGTCATCATGCAGTGCAACATTTCTGAAGGAAGTGAAACAATCAAATCTCAACACCTTTGGGTTTGTTGCTGAATTTGTCCTGTTTAATAGCAATAAAAATTGCAGGACTGGATATACAAGTTTTTGCACCTGTTTAAGCAGTAACTAGTATGAAATCAGGTCCTGCTAGGAATCCTATTTTCCTATATTTCTTAAGATGGTAAGATTAATTTAATAAGAGCACTCTCATTGCCCAGGTGGTTTGATGCTTCATCCATTGTCTGAGAAATGTTTTGTTTTAAGAATGTACATACCACAGCCTAAAGTCATGTTTCCTTGAAAAAACATGAGCTATCTTTAAAGCAGACTTACAGAACCTACTGAGCAGAATCTGAAGGGAACAGCAATAAATATGTATCTTCTGCTTACAAATATTTATACAGGCACCAAGTTTCTTCATCCAGAATAGCTTTTTTTGCATCAGGTTTTTAGTCTAACTCTTCCCCTTAATGAATCATGGAATCCATAAGCATCAGCCACTTAATTAATTGCAATGTACTTGATTAAACCATATGAGTAATTTGCATGTAGTAGCAAGTAATGACCATCCCATTTGATGTGCATTAGTGTTCCAGTTTCTCCTCACTGCCTCTATTTTCTCTGCAGTAACAGCACAGCTACATTTTGCAGGAAGCCAACCTGCTTTCCTACCACATTTGTCAAAAGAGCCAAACTCCTGTGGGCCCTTTGCTAGAATGGACAATTTCAGGAGCTATAGTGACAATGAATAAAGAGGTCGAAGTATTTGACTGGATTTATGGTACATTAAGAGACTGCTGCAGCCATGGTGGTGGAATTAGGGCAGCTGTTTAACTCAGCTACAGGAACCAAGATCCCAAGGTGAACATTTTGCAGTGAGTTGCAAAGTGCCTACAAAATATCTCTACAATCCACATGCTGCAATCTTTCTCAGCTTGGAGATGTCTAATAGGGTTAGTAGTAAAACTGTAATAAGATGATGGCCCTACATGGTATGTACCTTGAATCCCTCGAGAGCTTTATACTTATCTGTAAGATATTCCTGCAAGCTTCATTTTTAAAACCTCCATTGTGGTAATGATTCCTCATGAACTATGATGCTATTATATATATTTAGTAAGCTTTTAATATAGCCATCTCCACCTAAATAGATTTTCTCAATGGAAAACAGATTTATTTTTAACTTTATGACTTCTTATACTGTAATTTGATAACTATAATGCCAATAGGTTAATCATATTGATGAAGTATCCAGAGAGACTGTATTTAACACCGCTTACCCTGTGGAAAAGTAACCTGATTTACTGGAAACCTTTTCACCTTTAGTGGCAGGGGAATAGCTGCTAGTTTGGCCCTGTGTTCAAACATATAATTCCATAGGCTGGCATGTAACCCAAAGGCTATATTACCACTGAAGGATTGATCTGAATTAACAAGCTTTAAAAGGGGGGAGGGGAAAGAGAAGACAGAGCGAATAGGGGGAGAGACAAAGAGAGAGTCCTATAGGCTGGTACATACGTGGTATTGTTCTTGCTCTGATAAAGTTCACATTCAGAATGATGCTTGGGCAAGTTATTTCTTTATGGAATCAATATAATTGCTAGCTCCTTTGTAAGTTTTCCAAAGTGACGTGGTGGGTATTAGCAGAGAATTTTTTTTCAAGACCTGCACAACAAAATAATGGAATTTTATTCAGTGCATATAAAGAAAAATAAAAGATAACTAGTAAAATTCTTTCTTCTGAAACATGCAGCTGCAAGTAATTTGTTCTGTACTTTTGCCGTCTATCTGGAGAACTCGCAGAGATGAAACACAAAGCAAAGGTAATCTTCATTGTATCTGTCCACTCTTTGTGCACATACTCCCTTGCAGCAGAAGACTTCCTAAAGTCTGCATGGCATTTCCTATACTCACTAAAATACATGATTACAGGAGCTGGAATACCAGCAACATACCAGTCGTTGGATCGTAGCAGTACCAGTGACTGAAAAGGCTGGTATGGAGTATCTGCCTCATGAAAGGAAATCATACTTCAAAATAAATTTACTCTTCATTACTTCAGGCACACTTTCACTGGGACACAGGCCACCTTTGTAAAACAGCATTCACCACTGAATTTTCAGGCACAAGCAAAATACTACACCTGACACAGAGAAGCAAATCACTTTTTCTATAAGGCTCTTAATTACTCTAAAAATTGTTCCTGACCTGTTTTCGTGTCTCATATTCTGTCCTCTGCTGAGAAAATGAAAATCAACACGGAAATTCCTGTTCAGATATCTCCCAGCTGTGGGACACATGTGATGGTGGGAATGTGGGTTGTGCAATATCTGTAGTGCATACACAAGGCAAATGACTCTGCTGGTTACTCAGCACTGCAGTGCTGAGGTGTGGTCCAAGATCCTCAGAAGTAGTTAATAATATATAAGCCTCATAACATGCTGAACTCTACTTATCACAAGCTGTAATGTTTTAGTCTGAGGTTTACTAAGAACTCAGAGGAGGGCAACCTGGCCTGGAGAGTGGTAGGAATATAAGTAGTTAACTTTTTTAAGCAGGTAGGCAAGCAACTGTTTATAGTGCTGACGGATTGCTAAATGCCATAGCACCACTCCTGATTTATTTGCTTCTTTTATGCAGCCTTAAATTTCAGAGGGAGACAGGAGGCTTAATTTAGCTAAAGGAAGAGCACATTTGGGACTTTTGCAGCTCAGTTGTTTCCTCAAATTGCAGAAAAAGGCAGAGGAGCTGTGGGGGGCAGCATTGTCAAGTGCACCCACCAGTGCTATCAGTGCAATTTTTATTTCTGCATAATTGAAAGAAGACAATTATGACTCATTCAGTTAAATATAAGATATGGAAAGGGCAACATAAACACATGGAAATAATAATGTGGTTTGAGTTTCAGATGAAAGAAGAGAGCTGATCTACTGCCAATCCTTCTGATAAAAATAATAAATTTTGCAATACTTGCCATTCCTTCAGTAGCCTAAGTTATGGAAGTAGTGCAAAAAACCAGAACTTGTGTTTTGTTTCACCTATAACAGCTTTGCAGCTTTATTATAAAAAATACGATACATGGAAAAACGAACCCTGCAGAATGCAACTAATAAAAGAAACAAGGAAATGTATTAATTTTCTCAATGTTGTAATTTTTACTTCGGCCTCAGAACTCTGAATGGCCTTGTGAACATTTGGGTGCCAGCAGACATTCTGGAGATAAAGAAAACAAGACAGAGGTAGATGTAACATGACTTAAACCAAACAGGATTTTTAGAATGTGGCAAAGCGGATGAGGTATGCATTAGGTTTGAAGATCCTGGTCATGCATTTGCTATCCACTGTACCAAAGACTGTATTTTCATAGAAGAAAAAAAAACATTGCCTCACAGAGTTTACCATCTAACTGTATAACAAGAACCTAATAGGTTTTTGTAAGGAAAACTATGGTAGGAAAAGTAATATTGAGGCTGTCATGGGCAGCATCAGCAACTATGGTATGACAGCACGTAATTCTTATGATGATGGCTTTTTATTGAGAGTTACATCAGCTTTGTTGTTATCCCAGTCCCTGTTTCAATAGAAAGCTGCAAGACTAGCTGTATTGCAGAGGAAACAAATATGAGTATACGCAAAATCTGTTTGGTAAAGGATTTTCATATGTCTAGCTTGCACTGATTTAGCCCTTCCTCAGAAGCTAATTTAGAGAGGTGAAGACAACACATGTCCAGTGGTGCCTTCAATGTGCACGTGTAACTAAGAATTAGTTGTAACAAAGAACAGTGCGTTACTTGCATAATGGATTAAGAGGTATTTTTCTATACTAGCCTGAACCCCACACATTTTCATGTTTTTATGAAGAATTTGATATGATAAATTTCAATATACATTTTTGCTGATTCCAAACATGGCTCAGTTTTCACCTGGTGGCAGATGAGTTCCGGTTGTTCCAGGCCTTTGGCAGCATGTCTGCAATTGCCCTCTTTTAACTCCTAGTATTGTCTCTGTTATTTGCCTATATCAGTTTCCAAATCACAGAGAGATTTAGGGCAAACAGTACACCAAAAGGGCAGGTGAGAATAGCACCAGAGAGGAGGTATCACCTTATTTAGATGTCTTAGCTTGAACTTGAATACCTTTTCCAGAAGGAAGCGTAGAGTTTTTGCAATCTGCTGAGTTCTAAAAAAAATTTAACTGCTGAGAAACATGTTAAAAAGGACCTGTGCTACAAGAGTAATATAATTTCTGAAATGGTATTGTTTTCAAAGATCCTCAGCTGGAAAAAAGTGGACTGGTAATCGCAAAGCTGAAGGACAAAAGCAAAAAAAGTTTTTAGGATGAAAGGACAGAAGTCTCTACAGTCATCATCTATGCCTGGTTCCATGGAGGACGCTAAGTGTAACCTTTTGCTACTGTCAGGGATTACATGGCTAGAAAGGTCTGCACTTTACTGTCACTATCCATGATCCTCCAGAATCTCTTATATAGAAAGTAAGCTTGAGGAATGACACAGAATTGTACTGGTAGTACACTTAAAGAAGTACTTTAAGAAATGTTTAATTCCCTGGTTTTCTAGTACCTGTGAAAGTGGGACATTTTTTTAAAAAGAAGAACTTTGCTGTGTTAAATTGGCCCGTCCATGCTGTGCTGACAGATACCTTGTTTCTTGCTGTTGATTGTATCATAGAATCATAGAATGCCAGGTTGGAAGGGACCTCAAGGATCATCTGGTCCAGCCTTTCTAGGTACTACTACAGTTTACATGAGATGGCTCAGCACCCAGTCAAGCTGAGACTTAAAACTGTCTGATGTGGGGGAATCTATCACTTCCCTTGGGAGACTATTTCAATGTTTGACTGTCCTCATGGGGAAAAAATTACCTCTTGTGTCCAATCATAATCTCCCCAGGAGCAACTTGTGCCCATTACCCCTTGTCTTTTCCATGTGACTTCTTGCAAACAGGGAGTCTCCAGCTTCTTGGTAGCCTCCCTTTAAGTACTGGAACATTGTAATAAGGTCTCCCCGAAGCCTTCTCAAGACTGAACAAACCCAGTTTTCTCAGCCTCTCCTCATCTGGCAAGTCCTCCAGTCCTCTGATCATCCTTGTGGCCCTTCTCTGGACCCTCTCCAGCCTGTCCACATCCTTTTTGTAGAGCAGGGACCAAAACTGAACACAATACTCCAGGTGTGGTCTGACAAGCACTGAGTAGAGCAGGATGATGACTTCTTGATCTCTGCTGGTGATGCCCTTGTTGATGCAGCCCAGCATCCTATTGGCCTTTGCTGCTGTAGCACACTGGTCACTCATGTTGAGCCTATTATCCACCAAGACCCCTAGGTCCCTTTCCACAGGGCTGCTTTCTGGCCAGGTGGATCCCAGTCTGATCTTTGCTCCTGGGTTATGTGTTCCCAGGTGAAAGACCTTACACTTCTCTCCATTGAATTTCATAAGTTTTTTTGTTAGTCCACTCCTCCAGTCTGCCCAGGTCATCCTGGACAGTGTCTCTCCCTTCTGGAGTGTCAGCTTCTTCACTCATCTTGGTGTTGTCAGCAAACTTCACAAGGGTGCTCTTGATCCCAACATCCAGGTGACTTATGAAGATGTTAAACAGCATTGGGTCCAATATCAATCCCTGGGAGACCCCACATGTGACTGGTTGCCAGTTTGAGGAGGAACTATATACTACCACCCTCTGTGTACAGTCTGTCAGCCAGTTCCCCACTCACTTCACAGACCACTTGTCAAGGCCATAAGAAGTCAGTTTCTCCAGGAGGAGGCTTTGGAGGACCATATCAAAAGTCTCAGAGAAGTCCAGGTAGATGATGTCCACAGGCTAATGGGATTGTAATTGCCTGGGTCCTCCTTTGAACCCTTCTTGTAGATGGGGGTGACATTAGCCTTCCTCCAGTCTCCAGGGACAGCTCCCAGTCTCCACAACTTCTCAAAGATTATGGAGACCAGCTTTGCAACGACATCAGCAGCTCTCTCAGCACCCTAGGGTGGATGGCATCTGAGCTCATCAATTTGTATGGGTCAAGCTTCTGCAATAGTTGACACACCAACTTTTCCTTCACTGATGGTGGGTTGGTGTCTGCAGCAGTCTGGACTTTTGTTCCTATGGCCTGAGACCCAACAGCACTGGTAAAGACAGAGGTGAAGAAGGTGTTGAGGACCTCTGCCTTTCCAATATTGTTGGTGACTAGTTCGCCTCTCCTGTTTATTAGTGGGCCAATATTATTCCTCTGTTTCTGCTTGTGGTTAACATATCTGAAGAACCCTTTCTTGAAGTTTTTGACATCTTTGGCCAATGTCAGCTCAAGCTGAGCTTTCATTTTCCTAACTGCATCTCTGCATGCCCTGGCAATGCCCTTGTAATTTTCACCCACTAATGTCCCACTTTTCCACCTCTGGTACATTTCCCTTTTGGTTCTGAGCAGACCCAGCAGCTCACAGTTAAGCCAAGGGGGTCTCTTGATCCACCTACTTCCCTTGCCTTTAGTGGGAATGAACCGGTTTTGCATTTCTAGGAGAGTGTTCTTGAAAAACTCCCAGCACTCACTAACCCCTTTACCCTCCATGGAAACTTCCCCCAGCATCCCTTCCGACTGAGCCCGGAGCGAGCTGAAGTTCACTATTCTAAAATCTGAAACATTTGTTCTTGAATTAACTTTCATTGTGCTCAGTAGAATTCCAGACTCCATAATATTGTGGTCACTTTAGCCAAGTCTGTCACTAACAGAGATAATAGAGAGAAGGTTTGTCTTGGTTAGTGAGTAGTAAGTCCTGCTGTGCTGCATTCCTGGTTGGCACATCCAACATTTGTGTGAGCAAGCAGTCTTCTGCACATCCAGGAACTTGATAGATGCCAGGTGAGCTGCAGTGTTGTTCCTCCAGCAAATGTCTGGGTAGTTAAAGTCTCCCATAAGGACCAGGTTTTGTTGACCCAAAGCTTGCCTGAGCCATCCGAGTATCTCTTCATTGGTCCTATCATCGTTATTTGGGGGTCAGTTCCAGGTGCCTACTGTAAGGTCACCCTTGGAGACAACCCCTCAGATTTTAATCCAGAGGCATTCAATAGGGCTACTACAATTACCATAGCTGACTTCTATACATTCAAGGTTTTCCTTAACATAGAGTGTGACTCCTCCATCTCTTCTTCCCTTCCTGTCTTTACAAAACAGCCTATAGCCATCTATCACAGTCCTTCAGTCATGTGAGTCATCCCGTCATTTTCCAGTTATTCCTATGGTATCACCATTATCTGACCATGCACGGAGCTCCAGTTTCTCGTTTATTTCCCAGACTGAGTGCATTTGTGTACATACACTTCAGGAGGCTGATCTTTTGTTTCTTATTTAAGCAGACAGTTGAAGCACATCTTACACTACTCTGGGTGGCCTGGTTTAACCCTCAATCGATTGTAGTGGTGAGGTTGCAGTGATCATTGCCATTTTGGATCCCTCCCCCCAGGTCCTTCAGTTTAAAGCCCACCTCACCAAGTTGGCCAGCCTGTTGCCGAAGATTCCCCTGCCTCTCTTTGAGAGGTGGATTCCATCCCTTCCCAGTGGGTTGTAGTCCTCGTAGAAGGTCCTGTTATCATAAAAACCAAAACCCTCACAGCAACACCAGCCTTGTAGCCAGGAGTTGATCTGCATTATGTGTCTGTTCCTGACTGCTCCCAATCCTTGAACTGGTAATACTGAAGAAAAGATAACTTGGGCACCATAGCTCTTGACTTTCTTCCCCAGGGCCTTAAATTCTTTCTTGATTCTAAGTTTGGTCTTTCAGTGTTGTTTGTGCCCGCATGAAAGAGTACTAGGGAGCAGCAGTCTCTAGTCTTGACAAGTTGTGGCACCATCTAGACAACATCACAGACCTTAGCTCCAGGAAGGCAGCACACCTAATGTGATTCCCTGTTGGGTCTGCCAATGGGTGTTCCAGTGCCCTTTAACAGGAGTCTCCCACAAGCACATGCAATTTGTTTTTGTGGTATCTGCTGTGTGTTGTTGGTTTTGTTGCATCCTGTGGGCCTTGCAATTCCCTGGATGGGGCTTCATCAACATCTTCATTTCCCTTGTCTTTTATCTCCAGAGCACTATATTCGTTCTACAGGGGCACCTGAGAAGATACGGGAGGTGTGTCAGGGACTCACCTTCTGCCTCAAGCAGACACCAGCTTCCATTCCCACCCATCATCTCTTCTCCCTTCTTCTGCCCAGTGACAAAAGGGCAGGGGATCCTGTACCTCTTGTGGAGCCTCTACCAGCCGCCATTTCCCTAAGGATGGTAGGGTACGGCTCGACCCATCTATTTCCCTTTCATCTGTTTTCCCAGATAGTCTTCAGTCTCTCCACTTCCTCCTCAAGCTCCACCACCAGGCTGAGCAGATCATTTACCTGGTTACAGCGCACACAGGTGTTGACTTTGCTGTCCTCCAGCAAGAGCGACAGGCTCAGACACTCCACACAGCCTGGCACCTGGAAGGCTGCGTGTTTTCGAGGAAGCTCGGTCTGGGTGGCTGCAGTTCTTTTGATTGTGGCTTTGGATCAAGTGGAGACTGTTGCTGGATTTTTCCCTAGGAAGGTGAGAACTTCCAGCTGAGCTCACCTGCCTGTGCAAAATGCCACGCCATGCCTTTCTGATGTGCCACACCCTGTTTGTAGTACTTGTGGCTCCTGAATAAGGCTGGTCCAACAATTTACAGTGAACTTAAAAATCCTGAAAAATGCAAGCCCACTGGATCTGATTTAAATTTTATAAAAATGTCCTTATTTCAGAAATGACAAAATGCCACTTACCTTTTAACCTTCAAAATTAGTACCAAAACCCAAGGAGAAACAAGCTTATTGACACGCAAAGATGTTGTAGATAAAGACCTTGCTTATGACATATTTGGTGTTGTAAAATGCAAAAGTTTGTTTAAATTCCACATATTTATCAGGTAATGTGATGATTTAAAAGTCCTAGTGTTTAAGTACCAATTCACTCAAAATCAGGTTTGTTAAATTAGATCTGTGACACAATGCCAACAATATTTCATGTTGTTTCATACTACTTTATAACCATGGCATTCCACAGATGTTATTGTCTTCTGGATAACAGGCAGGTCTGCCTTCTTCAGTTGCCTACTATCTATGACATAGGTTTTTTACTTGCAGTGCATGTGTATGGTAGGGATACTGATCATCTGGGAAAGGCACAAGTTTCAGAAAAAATGGGAAACCATGTGACCTGCACGGGATTAAGTTAGGAGTTAGGACTGAAAGCAAAAGAGAAGCAGTAAAAGACATAACGCCACAGCAAAATTTATTTGTCAACAGTGGTTTACTTTGCAGAAGGGCCCAGCGTTAAGGGTGGCGTCTGAAAGTTCCAAGGGTTTGCTGAAGAGCATCTACCAGTGGGAGACACAAAAGGATAAAGGAACAAGAGGAACCCTACAGAGAAGGTACAGAGGCAAAGCAGAACATCAGATGAAAAGATCTCAATGCAATTAATCTGAAAAAAAAAGTGCTAGTATAATCCCATCCTTAAGTATGACTGAAGGAAGAAGAGGTTGCAACTGCCTCTGAAAAAATTTCATCCCATACTGCTGCTCTATATGTTTTGATTTCAAACCAATAATCTTCCTCCCATAAGATGTAGTTGTAGACAGGGCCCACGTGGCATCATAGTGAACATTCGTGTGGTTTGCTGGACCTGGCGGAAATCTTCATGTTACATTTTACGTGGTTGAATAACTGAATTCAGTATAATGTATCTCAGGTATTATGTAGCACTTGATAGTATAAGATGAGAGGCAGAACACAGCAAGCCCTGGCCTCAATGTGTTTTTAATTTCCTCATTGACTTATGGAGAGGAAACCTCACTTACTGCCATGGCTGCTGTCCTGTCAGATGGTGTCTCATTACAATCCACACAGGCAGAGGTATAACAGCAGTGACACCAAAATCCTCTTGGTAACTTGGGGTGAAGGGTAGGAGTGGTAGTATTTTATCACATCAGCTTTTTCAACTGGAGGCACTTTATTCCTACCAATAATAAAGGCACAGAAGGCAACAGTAACATTTAGTCAGGCAGCATACCACACAGGTGCAGCAGCCATCCATCTTGGTGGCTGGCGTAGAGAATGCTCATGTAAAAAAGAAGCCCACTAAACACAAGCATATTCATATTTCAATCTTCATTCAATAATGATTTTATATTACTTATTATGAGTTACAGATGGCTCTTCAAAGGACTGTTGCTATTACCTGTAAACCTCTAGAAAGCATTTCTTAGGGAAAATATTTACTGATGGCTCTTTTATCAGAAATGTCACTTGAATAAAATAATTTTCCACCACATGAGTTGGCTAAAATACAGGCATGGTGACAGAAGCCAATAATTCAATGTAAGATATTGATGGTCACACACGCCGTTTTCCATTTTGAAAAGCAGAATCATTCTGTGAGGTGCATGAACAACCCATCCATCATTCATAGCACATTAGGGATCCCTGCTATGTCACAGAATCTCTTTTTGATGTGCTATCACTGTTGTTGGCTACATGGCAAATTACTATATTTAGTGTACTGCCTAAGTAAAGCAGCTGCTGCTGGTGTGAAAATCAGGATGTCATTTCCTCCTCAGTCCATGCTCTGTTACAGCTAAGTGTTTGGAGACCACAAGTGACAGAACAAAACAACTGCTCGGTCTAACAGCACAGAACATGAATACCGAGTCAGATAAGAACCCACATGATGTGTTCCACAAGTAAACACACACTTAATTGCCTTTTAATTTCCTACTGAGCTTTCAGGTGTATCCAACAGTGCCACTTTTAGCATCTTCTGAAGGCTTCTGGTCACTCCGGAAGAGACAACTACACTTATGAGCACATCACTTCTATTCTGCTATTGCCTTGACTTCTCTCTTTCTCCTTTTTGCTAGCCACGGCTCCAGTATCTGCTGCTGTTTGATTTGTGTCTTGGCATCCTCTCACTGAACTGCAATGATCAATTCTTCTCACTTAAAAGAAGTGGCTACTTACTTATCTAATGTGCTTAAATATGCTTATTCTAAAGGGAAGCACCTGTTTGGATGCAGACACAATGATTCTGATTTATCAAGAGCTGTTTGGCTATCCTTACCTTTTCGTTTTTATAAGCAATACATTAATCCAGTTCCTCTTCCCTCCTCATGTCAGACTTCTTCCAGCTGCTCAGCAGGTTCCAACCTTAAAGCTTCTGCCACTCTTGATGGCAGAACAGCTTCTTGGTCTTGCAGCTCTTCCAGTTCATCAAACAAGCTGTACCTCTCTGCCAGTCATGGGCAGAGGATGTGCTGCTGCAGGAAAAAGCCAGCACATCATGGTGAAAAACTGGGGCCATGAGACACCAAAAAGATAAGAGACTCTAACCTTATGATACATACTTATCATGGATATGTATAACTAATGAACAGACACGTCTTTAGATACAGCAGAGCTTCCTCCTTTTCCCTGTCTCAACATGTTTCTTATGTTTGCCTGTATTAGAACTAGTGTTCTGTCACATACCACCACATATCACAGTGGCTTGTTTCCATTTCAGAAAAGATGAGAGTTTCATCAAAGACTCATTTTGGGGTAGCTTACATAATTCTCTTCCTGAAGGTGCTATGAATACCTTTGTGGAAGATTAGGAACTGAATTTAGAATGTATTTAATTTAAAAATCCCAAGAAAAATTTTGCTAAGTGTCTTGCATTAAGTTATTTGATGGAAAACATTTCTTCATTCAATCCTAACACAAACTTTTTTTTTTTTTAGTCTGTTATCCGTCTGTTCTTTTCTGCTGGTGGTAAAGGAAAAAAAAATTATAGTGACTCTAAAATGTGGATTTCTCTTTATCTGCTGAGTACTTTAGCTCATAAAATTCTCAGAAGAATAAAGTTAGAAGCATATTTTCATTTTAATGTTTATCTTCTTTACCCTTTCTGTAATTGTTTCGTTTTGAAAAGATGTGGCAGCCTGTAGCATTCAAACTGTAAGTCTAACAGGAGAATTCCACAATTTCTTCCCTGGATGAATAAATGCAGTGCTAGATTCTGCAGTTGTTAGGTCAACTATGAAGAATCTGGTCCAGTGAGCTTGTGTATTACAAGCTGGGGTATATTTGAAATGGACCGCTGCTAAAAATTGTACTGTTGAGCCCTTTGACCCACATAAAGTGACAGACTATTCATAAATGTTACTTTCTTAAAGCTTTCTAGGGCAAGAGAAGTAAGAAGATAAATCTTAACTCACTGCAGCCCTTATTTTCTTACTACTTTTGCACTTCAATAATAGAAATGAGAAGGAGGAAGGTAACATGCCTGATGCTCTGCAATGAGAAGCCTCCTGTCCAACTGAAGTAATCTAGAAGCCAAAGAGGCTTGGCACTTGATTGACTTGAACACAGAGTGAGAAGGGCACCAAATGACTGCTTCATCATTAGTGACTCCTCAAAGAGCCGTATTATAGTACACGTAAGGCACAGCTCGTTGCTTCTGTTAGTCAGCAGTCAAGGAACATAAATATTATGAGGTACAGTTTGCAACCTATCAGCAAGTTTCCAATCTATCAGTAAGGCACAGAGAAATGCAAGATCTGTCTTTATTTGGGAAAGAAAAAAGTGTGATTAACCTGTGTCTCTTAGCAAACACAACAGAGAGCTAAACAGGAAGACTGCAAAACAGTCGTACCCCTGGGGGCATGATGACTACAGAGTTACTTAATTTACATAGTGTACTTCACACTGAGGTAGGGGTTCCCCAGCGCTTGTTCGCTTCTCCACCTACAGTCTCACCTGGAGGGCTGGTATCTGTTGGAAGGACAACACAGCGAGGTACCAGCAATCCAGGAGGATTCCAATCGTGGAATGCATTGATGACGTTTTCCTTCTCCAAGTGGTAGAGGAATCAAAGAGAAAGGTTGCTATGCTGGACCTTGTTCTCACCAACAAGGACAGGCTGGTGGACAATGTGAAGTTTAAGGGCAGCCTTGGCTGCAGTGACCACAAAATGGTGGAGTTCAGGATCCTTAGGGCAACAAGGAGGATATGAAGCAAGCTCACTATCCTGGACTGGAGAGCAGACTTTAGCCTCTTCAGGGATCATCTTGGTAGGATATCTTGGGATAAAGAGGGGAAGGGGAGATACCATGGGAGGGGAGAGAAGCCCAAGAAAGCTGTTCAATATTCAAGGATCACCTCCTCCAAGCCCAGAAGCAATGCATCCTAACGAAGAGGAAGGCAGACAAGAATGCAAGGAGGCCTGCATGGATGAACAAGAAGCTCCTGGACACAGATATAGAAAGAAATTCCACAGAGGGTGGAAGCAAGGACAGGAAGCCTGGAGGAGTACAAAAAAATTGTTCAAGAAGCAAAGGATCAGGTTAGGAAAGCTAAAGCCCAGATAGAATTAAGTCTGGCCAGGGACATCAAGGGTAACAAGAAAAGATTCTACAGTTAACATCAGTGATAAAAGAAAGACTAGGGAAAATGTGGGCACTCTCCAGAATGAAACAGGAGACCTGGTCACATGGGATATGGAGAAGGCTGAGGTACTCAATGACTTTTTTGCCTCAGTCCTCATCAGCAAGGGCTCTGTCTATACCATCAAAGTTGCAGAAGGCAAAGGTAGGGACTGGGAGTAGGAAGATTCACCCAATGTAGAAGAAGAGCAAGTTTCAGACCATCTATAGAACTTGAAGGAACCCGACGAGATCCATCTGCAGCTCCTGAAGGAACTGGTGGGTGAAGCTGCAAAGCTGCTTTCCATCATATTGCAAAAAGTCTTGGAAGTCTGGTAAAGACAGGAAACGGGGAAACATAACCCCCATTTTCAAGAAGGAGAAAAAGGAAGACCTAGAGAACTACAGGCCAGTCAGTCTCACCTCTGTGCCCATCAACATCATGGAGCAAATCCTCCTGAAGGCTCTGCTAAGGTACATGGAAAATGTGGAGGTGGTTGGTGGCAACCAACAGGGCTTCACCAAGGGCTGATTGTGACAGACAGATTTGGTGGCTTTTTACAACAGGGTCACAGTGTCTATGAACAAGGGAAGAGCAACTGACACAATCTACCTGGACCTGTACAAAGCATTGAACACTGTCCCACGTGACATCCTGGTCTCTAAATTGGAAAGATATGGATTTGACAGATGGACCACTTGGTGGACAAGGAATTAGCTGGAGGGTCACACCCAAAGAGTTGTGGTCAGTGGCTTGATGTCCAGATGGAGACCAGTCATGAGTGGTGTTCTTCAGGGATTGGTACTGGGACCAGGGCTGTTTAACATTTTTGTTGGCATCATGGACAGTGGGAATGAGAGCACCCTCAGCGAGTTTCCTGATGACACCAAACTGTCTGGTGTGGTTGATCCGCTGGAGGGAAGGGAGGCCATCCAGAGGGATCTTGATGGGCTTGAAGGGTGGGCCCATACCAACTTCAGTAAGACCAAGTGCAAGGTCCTGGGCCTGGGTTGGGGCAATCCCAAGCACATTTACAGGCTGGGCAGAGAATGGATTGAGAACAGCCCTGAGGAGAAGGATGTGGGGGATGTTGGTTGATGAGAAGCTCCAATTCTGGAGCCTCCAGCATAGGAAGGACATGGAACTGTTCAAGTGAGCCCAGAGGAGGGCCATGAAGATGGTCAGAGGGTTGGAGCACCACTCCTATGAAGACAGGTTGAGAGAGCTGAGGTTGTTCAGCCTGGAGAAGAGCAGGCTCTGGGGAAATCATATAACAGCCCCCCAGTACCTGAGGGGGCCTACAGGAAAGCTGGAGAGGGTCTGTTTACAAGGGCTTGTAGTGAGAGGACAGGGGGAGATGGTTTTAAGATAGAGGAGGTGAGATTTAAGTTAGGCATTAGGAAGAAATTATTTAGTGTGAGGGTGGTGAGACACTAGAACAGGTTGCTCGGGAAAGTGTTCAAGGCCAGGTTGGATGGGGCTCTGAGCAACGTGGTCTAGTGGGAGGTGTGTCTGCCCATGCAAGTGGGTTGGAACTAGGTGATCATTAAGATTCCTTCCAACCCAAACCATACTATGTTTATGTTTATGACCCCCACAAGAAAGTTACTCAGATCTTTATTTTTATAAAAGTACATGCATGACAAATCCAGTTGCAAGGTAATATTATGATAGGTGAAACATGATATCAGATAATAACAATAATACTTTTGAAAATCTTCAAATATATGCAGCACGCCAACAGTACTAAGGCTACTGGGAGCATGGAAAGTGTCTGTATATACACTATCAACATTTTCTAGTTCCTCAATTTGCAATACAAAGACTCAAGGCCTAAATTCTGCAAAACAGTACTTGGAAGAGCAGTAAGATAATTCTGTAACTGTGTTGATGCTGTGTGTGATGTGCAGCACCACAGGAAGATACTGTGTGTGATGGCAACACTCCTGCTCTGAGGTCATGTGATAAAATAATTTAACTTCCAGCAAGTCAGATTGTGGTAGACA